>NC_079517.1:24975681-25037346 GCF_000801105.2 Raphanus sativus | reverse complement strand
ATCATGTGATGCGATGCCGATATCGATACCCGGCATGTCGGCTGAAGACCATGTGAATGTATTGATATTGTTTCTTAGGAAGACTATTAAGTCATCTTTAAATTTTGGTTGGAGATCGCGTCCAATGCTAACGCATTTCTACAGTGAGCGAGGGTCTAAGGAGACGGTGCATGCGAGATCCTTTTCGGGGTCTCTTGTTAGGGATCTCGTACCGCTGGTTGGTTCGTTTCTTGCGAGAACATCTTGCGGTACCCTGTCATGTAGTAGGATCGTGATTGCCTTTGGTTACCGTAGATGGTTTTCTCCCCGGTTGGAGATATAAATTTTACGCACTGGTGATAAATCGAGGGTACTGCCTTCATTCGATGAAGCCAAGGTCGTCCTAGGATGGCATCGAAAGGCGAGAGATTGTTCATCACTGAAAACTCGGTTTCTTGTTCGAGGTCGTATGTTTTGACGATGATCGCTATATTCCCTAATAGGGGTACGCTGCTTCCCCCGAAGCTAAAGAGAGGAGGCGCATATTTATCAATCACCACGTCAGGTCGATCGATTTTCTCGAGGGTTTCGTGCGACAACAAGTTGGCTACGCACCTAGAGTCCACGAGGACCTTCGAAATGGCTACGCCGGCGAGTTCTATCGTGATGATCAGAGCATCATGATGGGGCATTTCGAGTTTGGCATTTTCGTATTGAGAGAAGGTTATCACGTTTTTATTTGAGGTCGTTTTTCCTAGTCGATGATCGCTTCCTGATTCAGGAGCGGAGTGACGATCGCGGGATGCTTGGAGGTCGTAGATCGTTTTGATCTCGATCTGTTGAATCCTTGTCCTTGTTGGTTAGGATCCATAATCGTGCTTAGAAATCTTATATCGGGTTCTTAGCAAGGATTTTTTTCGTTTATCTTTCCCACAGTTGGCGCCAAAATGAAGAACCTAAAGTCTACACTCAGTATTTTGTAGTGTTTGTAAAGTAAATTAGGGAATGAAAAAGGATGTAGGAAACGATATCCTTAGAACACAACGATGTAATCGGAAATCAGTTGACAAAAATGGACATTTATTGAATAAGAGATCGATTACAAGGAATAACAAAGAGATCGATTATAACAAAGAGATTGAACAAGATCGGCTTCTAAGATAAAGTAAGAAAGGTAAAAGTGTGTGATATGCTCTCTCTCTAGGATTTTCGTTGTGTCTCAAACGTCGATCTCTCTCTCCTTGTATAGTCTTGACTTCGCATCTCCGTAACGGACTCTGCGATCTCCGACTCCTCCATCGACTTCGTCATCACATCGAGCTCCTCTTGCGGGCCTCAATCTTGAGGCCTGTTATTCTGGGACAGGCCCATTAGCCCGATTGCCCAAAATTGGGTCCAACAACGCGCGGACCAACTATGGGCCTTATCATCAAAACCCATTAGGTTAAGTGCTGATACAAAGAAGGAGACATCACGATAGAGATCTCTAAGCCAAGCTTCTGGGAGGCACGAGCCTCAAGCATCCAAGAAGGCTTCCATGGTGTCTCTTAGAGAGATAGAGTAAGCTAGAGATGATATGTTGTTCTAGTCTTATCTCTTAGCCATGTACTTCTCTTGTAATCTCTTTATACTCTCTATGGTTTGCATACCCATAAACAGAGAGAGTCTATGATCTTGTAAACCACATCAGAGGTGTTTTCCGATACTTCATACTGGATGTTGTGGATCCTGGATCCACCCCAGATGTAGCGGTGCGGCCGTGAACTGGGTTAAAAAATCTTGTGTCATGAACAAGGATTGAATAAATGGGAAAGATCAAGGGACATTGGATTGTAGTGAATGGTCCCATGTGCTACAAATCTCCCAAGGAAGTTTTGTTAAGAGTTTAGATTGACTCTACAAGTAGTATCAGAACTATAAATTCCGCAATAGGATCTGTTGTCGGTTGTGTCTACAGAGATTTTTTTTCTCCGGCAGTCGTCTGTGGTTCATCATAACTAAACCTCTCTCCTGAGGTTTTGTAAAGTTTTCCCTCATGCAAGTACTAGTTTGCCTCACCGTGACCTCTTCCCTGGAATTTTCTCCATTCGTTCAACAGATTTACAAAGCCATATCTCTTGGTGGTGATGACATCATACTCAGTGTGGGGCTATATTTTCTCTGCATTTCTGATTGGACCCTCCGGATCTGATCTTATCATGGACAACCCACAAAGAACAATCTCACCAACCATCTTATACAGTTGCAGCTCTTTACCTTTACTTGATTAACAGTTCGCCTTGTTCTTTTTTGATGGTGTTACTCTAGGTCGATGTTTGACCCTGCACCCACCTGTCGTTTTCCCTTTCTCAAGCCAACCAAAAAGGACATGATTTCTTTGTCAACGTCGGGAGATAAATCATCTGGATCCCAACATTTTTTTTTTCTCCGACAAACCTCTGGTATCCCTATACCCCCAGCCATAGAAATCCTTGGACCTGTTTGTTCCATCTCATTCGTGATGGTCAAAGCTGACATTTCTCTACTTTTCTTGTCATATAGGCCTTGGCGCATGATGCATCTTGAAAATGTGAGCCGGTCCCAATGCAGATTAGTGGAGAAAGTATGACCCTTAACATGTGTTTTGGGTTTGCTTTCATTGATTAAATGAACAAATATTTTCGCTGAGTTCATTGTGGATTCTACCCAAATCGTTTTGCCCAAGTTGTCATATCTCTCTTTATTGAAGAGATTAACAGTGTGTTGAATAATTCCGAGTCTTTCATAATTCTCTTTTGAGGAGAAAATATTATCACCATACCTTCTTTTCATGAAAGGAGAAGTTGTTTCAGCCTTGTTTCCGAGCAAAGTTTGCAACTTATATAACAGTTTGTCATCTTGTGTAGCGCTCTCCACGGGGCCAGAGGATGCAATCGAGATTAATTATTTTTTTAGGTAAGGGTTGAATTTCAACATCACAATATGCGATAAATTTTCAGCTGTCCAACTGTCGTGAAGACTCGTCTTGTTTTGAATTCGTTGTCATCTTCTCACGAAGATCTATCTATTTGCATTTATGTTGTTGTTCTATGTTATGATTTGTATCAAATAGGATGCTGAATTCCTTCTTTCGTTTTTTTAACACAATTTGTTTTCACTAATTAATTTCATAGACTACAATCATAAGAGGAAGTTAAGCATCCTCTTGAAAGAGAAAAACAAACTACAACAGCAAAAGAAACTAAACAGGATAATTCTTCAAAGGAAGTTGACAGTGAATTCAAGCCGAGACTTGAATGCATAGATAAATCTTTTACGAAAGAGTCGAACAGCAGAGATTTAGTCACATTTTGTAGTGACGTTGAGAGCCAATCCTCACCAACGAGACAGACCGAAGTAGTCTCAATTGCACCTTCGGGCCCCGTACAGACCGCTTCACAAGATAACAAACGGGTGAGTAAGCTGAAACACATGCTCGGTAAAAGACCCGAGATATCATCTCTTTTCATCGAAAAAAGGAATGGTTGTGAAATACTCTCCTTTTTTAGAGGAGGATAGTGAACCCACCAAAAAAATCTTCATAAAAGAAAGATATAGGAATAATCTCACGACCCTGATGAACCCATCATAAATTATTAATTTACCCAGAAATACCATCACTCTAGTAGATTGTCGCAGGTTCAAAGTCATGGACTTGAGTTTTGGTAAGTGGGCATATGGACTTGCATCTTCAACAATAGTATAGGTCCAGACCCAACTACTTTTGAATATCATTTCAGAACGAAGACGGCTTAGACGGAGATGATGTAGATTTCGGATGAAAGATGGAGGAGAGGAAGTTGAATCGAACAAGTACACGGGTGGCGGAGCGAGTGGGAGTGATTTCGACGAAAGGGGAAGCAAAGTCCAAAGAGAACCTTTAAACAGAGGATCGCGAGCAAAGACACAACTTGAGACGGCTTTCCGGGAACCCCAAGAGAAGCGAGCTGCAGAACAAACGGAGGACAACGAACACGAGCCTGAGACGGCTTTCCGAGAATCCCCATAGAAGCGAGCGGCAGAACAAACGGAGGACAACAAACACGAGCTTGAGATGGCTTCTCGAGAATCCCCATAGAAGCGAGCGGCGGAATAAATGGAGGACAACGAACACGAGCTTGAGACCAAGCAAGTTGAACACGAGCTTGAGACCAAGCAAATTGAACCCAGCACAAAAGAAAACAGATCCGGTGCAGAGCAAAGAAGAACCGGACCAGGAAACACGACGAATATAACGTTTAAGCAAGAAAAGAGAAAAGAGGAACAACGGCGACGCCGGCGAGCTAAGTCGCCGCCGACATCGAGAATCGAACTCACGTACGGCGCCTAGGAAACCCTGGCGGAGAGAAAAAGGAAACTATCTGAGTTTCCTTCTTTCGTTTATATCCAAACAATTTAAGTAATGAAAGTAAGCAGTCTTCCAAAAAGAATCCCGTTAAAAAATTAAATTTCATATAACATTATTTCAACGTACAATAACCTTACAATAACATAAAGTTTCCTTTCGAATTAGAGAAATAACAAAATTTACGTACTTTTTGGCTACTGATTCAGCCATCAGAAAACATTAAAAAGAACATAAATCTGGAGAACTTAAAAACTTTTCACTGTAACAAATGAAACACAAAGAGATCAATCCAAGAGAGGATTCCTCTACTGTGGAGCAGGACACTTGAAGTCACGAGGTGGAGTCTTACCACAGTCGATAAGAAGCTCAAGAGCAATGGGAATAAATGTTGATAAGCTTGAAAGATTAGCTTAAGATATAAGCTATCCTAATCCTAATGTTGTTATGAAAGTCTATTATGTAATGGGATTAGGAAATATTGTAAGAGTTATCTTTAGTAGGTTTAGGAAGTTATCTTAGCCTATATAAAGCATTGTAAGTTGTAAGGAATGATCACGGATTGTGTGATTGTTTGAGAGCTTAGTTTTGAGTGAATTTCTAAGCTATTGAAAGTGGTGAATAAGAAACCGTGTTTCTTATACTTGTGTTCTTGAGTTCTTGAGTTCTATAATTGGTATCAGAGCTTTAAGGAAACTTAACCATTGATTACGAGATATAATATTCATCATGGGAGATATAAAAGAAGTGAAGAACGAAGTCGAGCTGAGCAACAAAGATGTCGGATCTTCAAACATCAAGCTTCCGATGCTTAACTCTACTAATTATTTTGTCTGGGCTATGAAGATGACAATTGTTCTCAAAGTTAATGATGTCTGGGAAACTATTGAAGATGGAAGCAAACATGTGAAGAAAAATTACATGGCTATAGCACTAATATTTCAATCTATTCCAGAAGCTCTAACCTTGCAAGTGGGTCATCTACACACAGCTAAAGCTGTGTGGGAAGCAATAAAATCAAGGCACGTAGGAGCATAACGAGTGAGGGAAGCACGCTTGAGCACTCTGATGACAGAATTTGAGAAACTTAAGATGAAGGAAGGAGACAGTATCGATAGCTTCGTGGGCAAGTTAACTGAAATCTCTTCAAAGTGTGCATCACTTGGTGAGACTATAGACGAACCAAAACTTGTGAAACGTTTCTTAAAAGGTTTACCTAGAAAAAGGTATATCTTTATAGTTGCCTCCATTGAGCAGATGCTAAATCTGAATGAGACTAGCTTTGAAGACATAATCGGAAGATTGAAAGCATATGAGGAAAGAATAAACGAAGATGATGAAGAAGAACAGAGTGATGATCGAGGAAAACTTATGTACGCCAGTAATGAGCAATATCAAGAAAACTATGGAAGAGGAAGAGGACGTGGCACACGAGGAGTTTCGAGAGGAGGAAGAAGCCGAGGTCGAACTGGATATTATGCACAAAGAGAGGCTTACAAACAGGGTCAGTACGGAGCAAAAGATAAAAGCCACATTACATGTTTCTCTTGTGACAAAACTGGTCACTACGCCTCTGAGTGTCCCGATGCAAAGCTGAAGTTACAAGAAACTGTGGAGAAGAAAGAAGATGATACACAAGTGGCAGATGACTTATTAATGCATGAGCTAGTATACTTGAACGAAAAGAAGGTGAAACCGAGTGTGTTCGAGAACGAAGAAGATATGGAAAACGTGTGGTACCTTGACAACGGAGCTAGTAACCACATGAGTGGAAATCGAAAGTTGTTTCACTTATTGGATGACAATATCACAGGAGTAGTGCGCTTTGGGGATGACTCTCGAATCGATATAAAAGGAAAAGGATCAGTTAAGTTTATCTTAACTAATGGCGAGAAGAAAACTCTGACTAATGTGTATTACATACCTGGTTTGAGAAACAACATTGTTAGCTTAGGCCAAGCTACCGAGAGTGGGTGCGAGATAAGGATGAAGGATGATGTATTGACTTTACTGGATAAGAAAGGAGCATTGATCATCAAGACGGCAAGAGCTAAGAACCGACTCTACAAAGTTGTGTTGCAGACTGATACGATTGACTGCTTACATGCTGAAACATCTAGTGAATCGTCAAGATGGCATGCTAGAATGGGTCATGTTAACTCTGAAACGATGAAGAAAATGATAAGTAAAGAGTTGGTCACTGGAATACCGAATATAACAGTAAAACATGAGACTTGTGTGTCGTGTTTGCTTGGGAAGCAATCAAGGAAACCTTTTCCTCAGGCTACCTCCTTTAGAGCAACAAGACACCTTGAACTAGTGCACGGTGATCTATGTGGCCCTATTACTCCTCGGACTGCAGGACAGAAACGATACGTGTTCGTACTAATCGACGACTTCTCTAGATACATGTGGACCGTATTGCTCACAGAGAAAAGTGAAGCCTTTATGAAGTTTAAAGCTTTCAAGGAAACTGCAGAACGAGAAACTCAAATGAAAATAAATGTTTTTCGATCAGACAGAGGAGGTGAATTCTGTTCTCACGAGTTTGATAGCTACTGTAAGAAACATGGGATTAACAGACACACGACAGCGCCATACTCTCCACAACAAAACGGAGTTGTTGAACGACGAAATCGTACTCTGCTCGAGATGACAAGAAGCCTTCTGAAACACATGGGAGTACCTAATGAGTTTTGGGGAGAAGCTGTTAGACACGCTACATATTTGATCAACCGGATTGCAACTAGATCTTTGCACGAGCAGACTCCATACGAAACATTAAGAAACAAGAAACCGAATGTTTCTCATCTTAAGGTATTTGGTTGTGTCTGTTATGCAAGAACAGAGGTGGCTGGAAGAAAGAAGCTTGATGACCGATCAAGGATCCTTGTACATTTAGGAACCGAACCCGGTTCTAAAGCGTACCGGTTATTGGATCCTTTAACCAGAAAAATAGTTGTGAGTCGTGATGTACAATTCGACGAAGAAAAACGATGGAGTTGGAACAATAAAGATAACGCAAGACCAGAACAGAGTTCGTTTGACTTAATACCAGTAAAGGGTATTTATGATCAAACAAGAGATGAAAGAGAGAATGAAGTGGTCGAGGTGGAAGCTTTGGATGACGAAGAAGACAACTCTGTTCTTGACGAAGAAGACGACTCTGTTTCTGAAACAGAGCAAGCTAACGTGAGAAGATTAAGCCGAGTAAGCACAAAGCCCACTTATTTGGAGGATTATGTCTTAATAGCGGAAGTGGAGAGTGAGATACTACTCATGGTCATTAACAATGAACCATGGGACTATAGCGAAGCAAAGAGACACAAAGTGTGGATAGATGCATGCATAGAGGAGCTAAAGTCAATCGAAAAAACAGAACATGGGAGCTAGTTGATCTGCCGAAGGGATTTAAAGCCATTGGACTTAAGTGGGTGTTCAAGGTTAAGAGGAATGCCGATGGAAGCATAAGCAAGTTCAAAGCACGTCTAGTAGCTAAAGGATATGTTCAAAAACACGGTATTGATTATGATGAAGTCTTCGCACCGGTAGCTCGTATCGAGACAATTCGTTTGATTATTGCTATTGCTGCATCAAGAGAATGGGAGATTCATCATCTCGATGTGAAAACTGCTTTATTACATGGAGAACTGAGGGAAGAAGTGTACGTTTCACAGCCCGAAGGCTTTGAGGTCAAAGGAAAAGAACATATGGTTTACAAACTACATAAAACTTTGTATGGTCTTAAACAAGCTCCGAGAGCATGGAATGTTAAGTTGAACCGAATCCTTCACGACCTCGGTTTTACTCGTTGCTACAAGGAGCCATCGCTTTACCGAAAACAAGAGAAGAATGATCTTCTACTTGTATGTGTCTATGTCGATGATTTACTAGTTACAGGTTCGTCAATGCGTTTGATCAAGGTGTTTAAGAATGAGATGGCACTAAAGTTCGAGATGAGTGACCTCGGAAGACTAACGTACTATCTAGGCATTGAGGTTTGTCAAACAAACGAAGGTATTATGCTGTCTCAAGATAGCTATGCTAGGAAGATACTCGAAGAAGTTGGAATGCAAGACTGCAACTCTGCTCTCATACCGATGGAAGTTAACACGAAGCTTGGAAAGTCACCAAAGGAGAAAAATATTGATGAAACAGAGTATAGAAGAACCATCGGTTGTCTCAGATATCTGCTACACACGAGGCCAGATCTATCATATGAAGTGGGAGTATTGAGTAGATACATGAAAGAGCCTAAAGAGTCTCATGGAGCCGCACTTAAAGTGGTATTGAGATACTTGAAAGGGTCTACTTCTCTTGGTCTATATTTTACGAAACAAAAAGAACAAAAACTGATTGGTTTCAGTGATAGTTCTCATAACGTGGATATTGATGATGGCAAGAGTACAACATGGCACATTTTTTATTTCGGAAATAGCCCTATAACGTGGTGTTCTCAGAAGCAAGAGATTGTGGCGTTGAGTTCTTGTGAAGCAGAATTTATGGCTGCTACTGAAGCTTCTAAACAGGCTATCTGGCTCCAAGAACTCTTAAGTGAGGTTATGGGAGATGAATGCACGAAGGTTGTCTTACGAGTAGACAACAAATCCGCAATTGCCTTATCTAAAAATCCGGTGTTCCATGGTCGAAGTAAGCACATCCACCGAAGATTTCATTTTATTAGAGAATGCATTGAAAACGAGCAAATAGAAGTGGAGTATGTCTCAGGCAATGAGCAGAGAGCCGACATTCTCACCAAGTCTCTTAATCGAGTTCGGTTCAAGGAGTTAAGAGAGTTGATAGGAGTGCAAGTGGTATGTGAAGAAGATGTCAAGCTTAAGAGGGAGAATGTTGATAAGCTTGAAAGATTAGCTTAAGATATAAGCTATCCTAATCCTAATGTTGTTATGAAAGTCTATTATGTAATGGGATTAGGAAATATTGTAAGAGTTATCTTTAGTAGGTTTAGGAAGTTATCTTAGCCTATATTGTAAGAGTTATCTTTTTGTCCTATTCACAAATCGAGGCGGAGCTCTGCAGAGATTCCCGGAGAACTGGAAACCCTGGCCGTCGAGCTCTCCTCCATGCGCCGCTGTCTTTCTCTTTTCTCCTCTCTCTTCTCTCCTCTCTTCCGCGCGTCTCTCTCTTCTTCTTCTCTCTCTCCTCGGCGTCCGATCTCTCTCTCTCTCTCTCTCTCCTTGCCGGCGGCGTGTTGGTGGTGGTCGTGGTGGTGATCGCCGGTGGTGGTGGTGGTGGTGTAGCTGATCAATAGGGTGGTTCAGATCTCATCTTCACTCGCTCTTGTGTCCAGATCTAAGTTAAGGTGAGGTGATCCGAACCCAGTTTCTCTCAAGTCCTTTATATTAATCTTGTTGGATCTAGGGTTGATCAGCTCTTGTGTGAAAGTTAGGGTGTTAGTTCATGATGGATCTAGGCTGTTAGATGCATGAACCATGATGCATAAGAACTATCGTACTGATTAAAAGGGACATTAATGGACTGCCTTGTGTTGATGTGGCTATTGTATGATGAATGCTTGAGTGTTGTTTGGTCCCATATTATGATTGAGATTTCTCTTAGCATCTTGTTTAATGGTTGTTCATGTTACTCTTGGGTTAAGTGACGGATGCCTGTATGTTAGCGAGTTGTCTTTTGGTATCATCTATGTGAAGTGTATTGTGTGAGACACCGAGAACGGGTGGCGTCTTGAGTGTGAGTAAGAGGCTAAGTGTAAGTGATTGAGTAAGAGTATGTGAACGTGGAAGTGGATTTGTCAATGAACCTTGCTTGTAGTCATGTTTGGACCACCGAGAACGGGTGGGCGTCTAGAGTCTAGGGTGTGTTGTGATGTGAAAGGAACCGCGCGAGGGCGGGATATAAATAAGAAAGTGTAGTGGCGCCTTAGGATCGAGTCAAGCCAAAAAGGTGGCTGTGTCAGGCTATGAATGGCCGGGGGGCAGACAGTGCAAGAGGGCCAACGTGCTGTAATCCGGGTAGCCTTTAGGAAGCTGGGCGGGACTGATGCTCGGAAGAGGCGCCGCCCAGGATAGACCGGAACGCGTAGGGACATCCGTAAACGGTCATAGGTCTTTTTCTTGAAGTTGTGTCGTTTGTGTTGTCGAGTCGGTCTTATCTATTATTGAGTGTTGTGTAGAAATGACTGAGTTCGCTCTATTGATTGACAGCTAGGTTGCTAGAAATAATGTTGTTTGAAATGTTTTACGATGCATTGTTGATGGTAGTGGCTAGTCAGTCCTGGTCCCCGCATTGAGTAATGTAGAGTGTCTTGCGGGCAGGCTGGTCTAGAGTCACTTCACTGAGTAACCCAATACTCAGACCCTCCCTTTCCATTTCCCTGTGCGCAGGACTGTAAGTAGAAGTGTATGGATACGGGTGGATCGGAACTTCAAAGAAAGCAATGCAATCGTCGACTCATGGGACCAGAAACTGACACGGCGGGTTGCCTATAAGGGTATACGCGTGTCTATAGCTCCCTTTCGATAACCCCGGTCGATCCCCGGGGGATAGGGATGCTACAACTGGTATCAGAGCGGGGGTTAAGACTCCTTAGTGCTATCCTAAGGGGTCGGCATTTCCAAAGTTTTCCAAAACCTTGTTTTAAAAGAAAAGAATTTGTGAAAGTTTTGATGTTTGAGGAAATCGTGTGACGTTTTTCAAAAACCACCCCTTGTATCTATGCTTCTATTATGGTTCTGATCGTTCCCTTTGACTGCAGGATGTTTCCGCTTGATCACTACGAGTGGAGGATGCCGCGTTTGCACTACGGGCCGGTGGGCACTCGGGAGCACGCCCGGAAGCGACACCGTAACGCAGAGGGCAACTGGGTGCTGCCTACGTTTCCAGATCCAGAGGAACAGTTCAGAGAGTTTCCATTCGGGTATCCTTACGAGCAGACTGTGGGACGCATAGTGACGATGCCACACTTTCTGAAGAAGGTTATGGAGGAGCGTGTACTCCAGGGTTGTGCTACGTTCCAACTCGCTCTCGATGAGGACCTTCCGAGGAAGCGGGGCCGGCTAAGCAAGGTGTCAGGGGTGGCCCGAGAGCCTCCGAGATTGATGTCTTGCATATTTGCATCGTTTTAACCATTCATTCATAAGAATTTGCATCCTATAGATTAGGATTTAGACATGTTTAGGTTGCATTTGGCATACATATGTCTCTATCAGGTATTGGAACACCACATGGAGTTCTTAGAGACATTTGGAAGCAAAGTGATCAAAAAGGGGGTGAAAGATGAGCATGGATGGAGGCCTTAGAGAAATCTTCTGTTGCTAAGATTTTGTGGAGAGACGGGAAATTGAGTTAGCTTTCTAATGGAAGTGGTTTCAAGTCATTTGGAGATGTAATGGAGAAGTTACGATCAATTTACTAGAGGCATATCCATCCTGGTCGAGAACCGCAGAGTGACCTTCCGGAGCGACCCCCTAAGGTAGCTCCCAACTAGAGCGACCAACCAGAGCGACCCACCTAAGTCGCTCGCGTTTTCATCGCCCGGAGACACAAAAATGGAGGCTGGAGCGACCTCTCAGAGCGACCCCCCAAGGTCGCTCCCAACCCCAGAGCGACCTCCTGGAGTGACCCTCTGAGGTCGCTCCACGTTATTTGCTGCACGATTTTATTATTTTTCAAGGACCTTTTTGCAATTGTTGTGCACGTTTTTGCACTTGGAAAACCTAATGCTTAAGTACTATGTAGCCACCATTTGGCAATCTATCTTTGATGTATTGAAGAACACAAACTCTCTTAAGAAAAAGATTTCTTTTTGGCTTGATTTGTGATTGTTCTTGTGATTTCTCTTCTATTTCTCTATATGATTCATCTGAAATCCATAATGGGTTTAAGAGGAATCATGGGGATTAGTGAGTAATCACCTTTTGAATTCATGGGTTAGGGAGATTAAGGGTGATTAGGCTAGTTCTAGGATGTTTTAGTGTAGATCATTCTTGTTCCTTGCATAGTAGAGTGATCTTAATGCATCATTTGAGTAGGCCACTCAAAGGGTGATCTCTAGGCATTTCTCACCCGACAGGTGTTTGATGAAATGCCTGAGTCAACTCTCCTAGGCTTTTAGTGTACTTTGCCAAAGAGATTTGTTGTTAAAGATGCTAAGATAGCTAATAGACTTGTATCAACTGGTATCAGAGCGGGGGTTAAGACTCCTTAGTGCTATCCTAAGGGGTCGGCATTTCCAAAGTTTTCCAAAACCTTGTTTTAAAAGAAAAGAATTTGTGAAAGTTTTGATGTTTGAGGAAATCGTGTGACGTTTTTTCAAAAACCACCCCTTGTATCTATGCTTCTATTATGGTTCTGATCGTTCCCTTTGACTGCAGATGTTTCCGCTTGATCACTACGAGTGGAGGATGCCGCGTTTGCACTACGGGCCGGTGGGCACTCGGGAGCACGCCCGGAAGCGACACCGTAACGCAGAGGGCAACTGGGTGCTGCCTACGTTTCCAGATCCAGAGGAACAGTTCAGAGAGTTTCCATTCGGGTATCCTTACGAGCAGACTGTGGGACGCATAGTGACGATGCCACACTTTCTGAAGAAGGTTATGGAGGAGCGTGTACTCCAGGGTTGTGCTACGTTCCAACTCGCTCTCGATGAGGACCTTCCGAGGAAGCGGGGCCGGCTAAGCAAGGTGTCAGGGGTGGCCCGAGAGCCTCCGAGATTGATGTCTTGCATATTTGCATCGTTTTAACCATTCATTCATAAGAATTTGCATCCTATAGATTAGGATTTAGACATGTTTAGGTTGCATTTGGCATACATATGTCTCTATCAGGTATTGGAACACCACATGGAGTTCTTAGAGACATTTGGAAGCAAAGTGATCAAAAAGGGGGTGAAAGATGAGCATGGATGGAGGCCTTAGAGAAATCTTCTGTTGCTAAGATTTTGTGGAGAGACGGGAAATTGAGTTAGCTTTCTAATGGAAGTGGTTTCAAGTCATTTGGAGATGTAATGGAGAAGTTACGATCAATTTACTAGAGGCATATCCATCCTGGTCGAGAACCGCAGAGTGACCTTCCGGAGCGACCCCCTAAGGTAGCTCCCAACTAGAGCGACCAACCAGAGCGACCCACCTAAGTCGCTCGCGTTTTCATCGCCCGGAGACACAAAAATGGAGGCTGGAGCGACCTCTCAGAGCGACCCCCCAAGGTCGCTCCAACCCCAGAGCGACCTCCTGGAGTGACCCTCTGAGGTCGCTCCACGTTATTTGCTGCACGATTTTATTATTTTTCAAGGACCTTTTTGCAATTGTTGTGCACGTTTTTGCACTTGGAAAACCTAATGCTTAAGTACTATGTAGCCACCATTTGGCAATCTATCTTTGATGTATTGAAGAACACAAACTCTCTTAAGAAAAAGATTTCTTTTTGGCTTGATTTGTGATTGTTCTTGTGATTTCTCTTCTATTTCTCTATATGATTCATCTGAAATCCATAATGGGTTTAAGAGGAATCATGGGGATTAGTGAGTAATCACCTTTTGAATTCATGGGTTAGGGAGATTAAGGGTGATTAGGCTAGTTCTAGGATGTTTTAGTGTAGATCATTCTTGTTCCTTGCATAGTAGAGTGATCTTAATGCATCATTTGAGTAGGCCACTCAAAGGGTGATCTCTAGGCATTTCTCACCCGACAGGTGTTTGATGAAATGCCTGAGTCAACTCTCCTAGGCTTTTAGTGTACTTTGCCAAAGAGATTTGTTGTTAAAGATGCTAAGATAGCTAATAGACTTGTTAGTAATGATTGCTTGCATGTTATTCAACCAAAGACATTTGATGTTTGAGACATGTTAGCAAATGAGCATTCATCTAGACATAGAGCTTGCTTAGAATTGTGTCTAGGCTTAATGTTAATAGTTTGATTGATTCATTTGTCATCCTTAGTTCGAAACTTGATCACCCAAGGTCTGAAATCCCTATACCCATGAGTTCTCCTTCCCAATAGCTTAAAAGTATCATTTTTATTGCTTTGCATTAGCTTTAATCATTAGTTTAGAAATCATCAAATCACTGGTTGCACTTAGATTAGGCAAATACTTGCATTCTCACTGCTTTGAGTCCCTCAGAACTGGTTCGACAACTTACTACCACTATACTATCATTTGACTTAGGAGCCTCAAAACTCCTAGCATCAAATTGGCGCCGTTGCCAAATTCTGAGTTTGATTTGAACATTGAGATTTAGTCATTTGCTTGAGACTAAGTCATTTTTATTTTTGTAAGTTACTGATTCTCTTCTTCACTCTTTGTGATTTTCAGGTGTATGAACTTGAGGAGCAGGGGTCCAACAAACCTAGTTCCAAGAGCAGCAGACATCCGAGCTTTAGAGAGGGAGTGTGCTAGAAAAAGGAGAGAAGAGGAGCAACAGGCTCACATACAGGATCCGAACATTGAAATGGCTGACCCACAAGCGAATGGCGATGGCAACGCCCCACCAGCTCGACCTATTGGTGCCTATGACCGCCCAACTAACCATGGCCACCTGTTAGGAATCAGAGCACCAGCTGTGGCAGCAAACAACTTTGAGATCAAGTCAGGATTGCTGAACCAGATTGAGAACAACAAGTTTCATGGCCTGGCTGCAGAGAATCCATTCGACCACTTGGACAGTTTTGATAGATACTGTGGTCTCTCCAAAACCAATGGTGTATCAGAGGATGCTTTCAAGCTCAAGCTTTTCCCTTTCTCTTTGGGGGATAAGGCACGTCAGTGGGAGAAGTCTCTGCCAAGCAGCTCCATCACCACTTGGGATGACTGCAAGAAAGCTTTCCTAGAGAAATTCTTCTCTACTTCCAAGACAGCTGACTACAGGAATGAGATATCCGGATTCAAGCAGAAGAACTTGGAAGGATTCAGTGAAGCATGGGAAAGGTTCAATGGCTACCTAGCTCAATGCCCACACCATGGTTTCAACAAGGGAAGCTTGCTTAGCACATTCTACAGAGGTGCCTTACCTGAGTACAGAGCAAGATTAGATACTGCAAGTAATGGGAACTTCTTGGACAGAACAGAAGAAGAGGCAGGGAAACTTGTTGAAAACATGGTCAAGAGTGATGCTGTCTACAGTGGGGATCATGACAGAGCTGATAGGTCAGCAGACAAGCAGACAAGAAAAGAGATAAAGGCTTTGCAGGATAAGATTGACATCCTCATTGCTGATAAAGCTTCTCAAGCTCAGATGAACTTTGTTGGTAACCCACAGCACGAGATACCAGCTGCTGTCAATGAGGTTGAGGGTTTGGAAGGGCAAGAAGAATTGTGTTTCATCAACAGTAATGGTAGCTGGTACAAGAAGGAACCCAACTTTCAGTACAACAACTACCAACAGAAGCCCTATTCAAACAACCAGCAGAGTGGTTATCAGCCTCGAAACAACCAGCAGAGCAACTATCAGCCTCAGCAAAACTCCTCTCCTAGCTCCTCTGCCCCTCAACAGAGCAGCACTGATGCCTTACTGAAACAGATCTTGGAGTCTCAGACTAGAAGTGAGAAGCATGTGGGCTATGAGCTGAAGAACCTTCACTCCAAGATTGATGGGAGCTACAATGAGCTCAACAACAAATTCTCCCACCTTGCTTCTTCTGTCAAGAATTTGGAGAATCAGTTTGCTTCCATGAGCTCCCACCAGAACCGCCAGCAAGGATCTCTACCTGGAAAGTCAGATCAAAACCCCAAAGAAGCAAAAGCTGTCACACTTAGGAGTGGTAAGCAGTTGACTCCTGTAACCCTCACCAAGGATGCTGAGAAACAAGGTGAGGAGGTGGCCATCAACCTAGATGATGAAGTGGTCATTGTTGATGAGAAGACAGATGCTGAGATCTTGGAGAAGATTGTGAAAGCCAAGGGTAAAGGAAAGGTTGGAGAAGAGAAGAAAACAACAAAAGATGGTGAATCTGCTGCTCCAGCAAGTGAGAGCTCTCCTGTCCCCCCTCCCTATGAACCAAAGCTTCCATTCCCTGGTAGATTCAAGAAGCAGCTGCTACAGAAGTACAAGGCTTTGTTTGAGAAGCAGATGAGTGAAGCTCAGGTTACAATGCCCATCATTGATGCTTTCATGCTGATTCCTCAATACAGCAAACTCCTGAAAGATGTTGTAGCTGCTAAGAAGAAGGAGATGGAGGGCATGATGGTTCTGAGTCATGAGTGCAATGCCATCATTCAGAGGCTTGATGCTCCAGAGAAGCTAGAGGATCCAGGATGCTTCACACTCCCTTGTGCTCTTGGACCTATGGTATTTGAGAAATGCCTCTGCGATTTAGGAGCTAGTGTCAGCTTGATGCCTTTGTCTGTGGCAAAGAAGCTTGGATTCACTCAGTACAAGAAGTGTAGACTCTCTCTGGTGTTGGCTGATCGTTCAGTGAAGTACCCTGTGGGTATCCTAGAGAACCTCCCTGTGAAGATTGGAAGGTATGAGATACCTACAGACTTTGTGGTGCTTGAGATGGGTGAGGAGGCTCAAGACCCATTGATTCTTGGAAGGCCATTCTTAGCTACTGCAGGAGCTATTGTGAATGTGAAAGAAGGGAAGATTGACCTCCATTTGGGCAAGGAGAACATCCTCCACTTTGACATCAAGGAGAAAATGAGGAACCCCACTGTATTTGGACAAGCCTTCACCATTGAAGAGATGAATCCTCCTCCTGCTGATGATCACTTTGATGAGCTACCACCTGAGGAAGATGGGGTGTCAACTCCACTTTCTGCACCTATTCCAGCCTGATCCAAAGGAGGCAAAGTCAAGCTAGAGACTTAAAACAAGCTCACTTGGGAGGAAGTCCCATGAGTATCCTTGTATATATTGCATTAGTATTTGCATTATCATTTTATTGCATAAAACAATGGGAGAGTGAAGTTGTGTGCAGGTATTGAGCAGAAAGTCGGACACCAGAGCGATCTCATCGCAGCGACACCTCTAGGTCGCTCCACCTGGGAGCGACATGTCTAGAGCGAGATGCCGAGGTCGCTCGCGTCACACGCGAGTGGAAACACAGAAACTGACCGTGGAGCGAGGTCTCCGCAGCGACGTCACGAGGTCGCTCCAGCTGGGAGCGACCTGCCGCAGCGACCCTTCCACATCGCTCCCGTCTCAGGTAACTGGAAACCTCCCTTCTCCCAGTTTTTCTTTACATTTTAGAATTCCATTGGGTACCTCACTCACACAGAGACTGTGTGATTTAAGTGTGGGGGAGGTACCAAGTATTTGATCATGTTTGTTTTCATGATTTTGAGTCTCATGCATTGCATATTACATTCTTATTTGCATAAAAAAAAAAAAAAAAATTGAAAAACACAAAAAGAATCATTTAGTTGCATCATTTGCATTTTTAGGATTGAGTCTAGAAGCATATAGGTTGCATTCATGCATTAGGGGGATTTCAACCTTGTAAAGAGCTCATGCTAAGTACTGAATTTGTTGACCTTTGTAATCATGACAAGTAGCTTGAGCACCCTTTGGAAAGCTTGTAAACTTCGCGCCTTGAATGCTCCTCTTGAAACTCATTTGACTGTTGATACTCTCTCTTTGAAGCAAGCTCCTGTTTTAATGTCTCTTGCATATGGTCTCTTGTGTACTAAGTCATGGATATACACACTTGAGTTGTCCCATCCTTTTTACCAATCTTCTTGACAAACTCAAGTGGTACTCCACTCCCAAAACCCATACCTCCTTTTTAAACCATCATTATTTGTTGAGTGAGGCCTCTTTGGAAAGCTTTACATGTGCATAATGTTGAGAGTATTGGGAACGACAATGCTTAGTCTCCATTCTTGCTAGATTAGTCACTCTATTGTCTAGCTATAGGAAGGGGGTGAGTGTTGTGATTGTGATTTGGGAATATGAAAGGTTTGACTCTTTGTGCTTAAATGATTTGTCTTTATGGGATAAGTGGAGAAATGTCTAGCTCTTATTGTGAAAAGTCTTGGCCCCCAAATATTAAAAAAAAATATAAAAAAAAATAAAAAAAAAAAGAGAATAAAAAGGGGGCTAGCAAAGTTGTTAGGAGCTGAGATTTGTTTTAAAATTGTGAAAATCCCTTATTGATTTCAAAAAGAAAGAGTCTGATGTGAAGAATGTTCTTGGGATCTTTTGGTGAGAGATGTGAGTTGGGTTTGACATTGAGGAATAATTGAATATCTTGTGTGTTTGGGAAAGGGTAGAACAATGGAGATTGAGCATTGTATGCATGAGTTGATCCCTTTCTTAGATATATTATGTGTAATGTCAAAGCTACTGTGTTTTGAGAGAAAACCACCTTAAAAGATTATTTTGAACCTCTGATTTCACTTGCATTAAAGCCTTTGTCTTACCAAACCAAATGACTTGGACCAGTTGACCATTTGTGAGATGTCTATTGAGTTTGCTTCCTGAATGTTAGAGAGATGGTGGATTTGTGGTTTGTAGATGCATGATTAATGAGTGTAGAGATCAAATGAGCTGAGATAGGCCTAGAGAAGTTAGAGATGGATAAAATCTTTGCTCTTGCTATTTGGTATGATTATGCAAGGTTGTTAGGTTGAGAACTAAGAAGAGTTTCTTTTGGTTATGAGTCCCCACCTTCAAACCTCTTCTCCTTGGTTCTTGAAAGTTTACTTGTGGACAAGTAAAGGACTAGTGTGGGGGAGTTGATGTCTTGCATATTTGCATCGTTTTAACCATTCATTCATAAGCATTTGCATCATATAGATTAGGATTTAGACATGTTTAGGTTGCATTTGGCATACATATATCTCTATCAGGTATTGGAACACCACATGGAGTTCTTAGAGACATTTGGAAGCAAAGTGATCAAAAAGGGGGTGAAAGATGAGCATGGATGGAGGCCTTAGAGAAATCTTCTGTTGCTAAGATTTTGTGGAGACACAGGAAATTGAGTTAGCTTTCTAATGGAAGTGGTTTCAAGTCATTTGGAGATGTAATGGAGAAGTTACGATCAATTTACTAGAGGCATATCCATCCTGGTCGAGAACCGCAGAGTGACCTTCCGGAGCGACCCCCTAAGGTAGCTCCCAACCAGAGCGACCAACCAGAGCGATCCACCTAAGTCGCTCGCGTTTTCATCGCCCGGAGACACAAAAATGGAGGCTGGAGCGACCTCTCAGAGCGACCCCCCAAGGTCGCTCCCAACCCCAGAGCGACCTCCTGGAGTGACCCTCTGAGGTCGCTCCACGTTATTTGCTGCACGATTTTATTATTTTTCAAGGACCTTTTTGCAATTGTTGTGCACGTTTTTGCACTTGGAAAACCTAATGTTTAAGTACTATGTAGCCACCATTTGGCAATCTATCTTTGATGTATTGAAGAACACAAACTCTCTTAAGAAAAAGATTTCTTTTTGGCTTGATTTGTGATTGTTCTTGTGATTTCTCTTCTATTTCTCTATATGATTCATCTGAAATCCATCATGGGTTTAAGAGGAATCATGGGGATTAGTGAGTAATCACCTTTTGAATTCATGGGTTAGGGAGATTAAGGGTGATTAGGCTAGTTCTAGGATGTTTTAGTGTAGATCATTCTTGTTCCTTGCATAGTAGAGTGATCTTAATGCATCATTTGAGTAGGCCACTCAAAGGGTGATCTCTAGGCATTTCTCACCCGACAGGTGTTTGATGAAATGCCTGAGTCAACTCTCCTAGGCTTTTAGTGTACTTTGCCAAAGAGATTTGTTGTTAAAGATGCTAAGATAGCTAATAGACTTGTTAGTAATGATTGCTTGCATGTTATTCAACCAAAGACATTTGATGTTTGAGACATGTTAGCAAATGAGCATTCATCTAGACATAGAGCTTGCTTAGAATTGTGTCTAGGCTTAATGTTAATAGTTTGATTGATTCATTTGTCATCCTTAGTTCGAAACTTGATCACCCAAGGTCTGAAATCCCTATACCCATGAGTTCTCCTTTCCAATAGCTTAAAAGTATCATTTTTATTGCTTTGCATTAGCTTTAATCATTAGTTTAGAAATCATCAAATCACTGGTTGCACTTAGATTAGGCAAATACTTGCATTCTCACTGCTTTGAGTCCCTCAGAACTGGTTCGACAACTTACTACCACTATACTATCATTTGACTTAGGAGCCTCAAAACTCCTAACATCAGAGATCCATCGCAGGGAAATGCCGGTGCAAGACACTATTACGGAATAAGCAGGAGGATCGATCTGTTGCTGGCTATACTGTGGACTTCATCAAGCAAGCCAAACTGTGTAAGCCGAAGAGCGCAGAAATGTGGTGCAAATGGTACAAGCGAGGACTGCGTAAGAAGATTCAGGACAAGGTGAAGGGTGTCTTAGAACCTCTGGAGTTCGCCTTGGTGCAGCGAATGGCTGGATTAACGATCGAAGCAGAAGGGGAGATTGAAGCCAAGAAACATGGGCCCGGGAAACCGAAGGAGGGTGATGGGAACCCCAAGGCAACTGGTGGGGAAGCACCCAAGAAGAAACGGGGGCGTCCACAGAAGCCTTCTTCAGATCGGGACGATTGCGACTGCGACGTACGGGTTCAGGCCGCGCAGAAGTCAAACAAAGTGAGGGACTACTTATGGGAGTTTTTGGATACCGCCAGGCATTGTCAGCCCAAGCCTGCAGAGGAGTGGTGTAGGTTGTTCAGGGCCGGACTACGCAGGGAGATTCGCGACAAACTCGGGGCAGCTCTAGAGCCTCTGGAGTTTGCTCTTGTGAGGAGGATGGCAAGTCAAGCAATAGCTGCAGAGGATAAGATTAAAGGGAGGGTGTTCGCCGTCGAGCATCAGCATCCCCGGAAGAAGAGCGGAAACCCGAAGGCTAGGGTGGCGGGCGGCGGCACGACGGGTCCTGGAACCGAGACCATCAGACTCTCCGCGTGGTGGTTGGCTGAGCGAGTAGAACCTTTTTCGGGAGTAGGATGCGAGTTTATTTGGCAGATTTATTTATTTGTTGCTGGCTTTGGTGTTTCTCTATTTTTATGGGCGGTCCGCGTGTGTGCAGATGCCTTGAGCTTTCTGAACTATTGTAGTCCTACTCCATTTATCTATTGAATTCATTCGTTGGTTTTACGATTATCGAGTAAAAGTTAAAGTTCGGATTATAAATGGTGGAGGAGTAGGACGAGTGTAATTCATTTCCGGGAGTTCGGGTTTAGTTCGGAATCATCGAAACCGGGAAGAAAGGACGTGTCCGAGTGCAGGAATCGTAACCATGGCGTGGTATCATCTCAGTTAGTGACTTCTGTTTCCTTCATGGAGATTCTCCAACCTCCCCCTAAAGGTCACCACAAAAAGAAGCCTGATGACGATGGACTCTCTTTCGACTCCTCCGAAGCGAAGCGGTTCAGGAACTCATCTAAAGTCACCGACTTTTCTCAACCCTTTGCGGTCGGCAACATGCCAAGGCTCTAGACGGTGGTGAGTTCGGGAGCGTTACTAAGGAATTGGAAGGGCTGGCTAACCTGAGGATGGGGCGGGTGAAGCGTTGCATCTGGTTGTATCCGTCACTTGCATACTGTGTTTGGAGCAGGAGCAACAGCAGCAGAGGATGGACAAGGAGAGCTTTAGAGTTTGGAGAATCAGATGGCTTTGGATTGTGTGATTGACTTGGATGATAATGGTTCGAAGAAGGCTTTTTGTGTGGTCCCTTCCACGGAGATTGTTATTCTTGATTCTGACGATGTGATGAAGATGCTGTTTAGAAACCCAAGTACCCGTTTCAGTCAAGTCTGGTGCAGCATCAGAAGAGTCAAGGCGGTGTAGTGCCTGTGACGCCGCAATCCGCTTTTGAGTAGGTTGTTTTGGGGAAAGAACGGGAGATGTCTTGTGCCATCACTGCATTGGTGGAGGGACAAGGTAGCAGACGCAACCTCCTTGTTATAGAAAACGGTATGGTCTTGGACAGAGACGTCGGCGTGGGACAATCGAGAAGAGAAAAGGGCCTCGCCACTGGAAATGGTGTGGTCAACCATAAGGGTGTCTATGTGGGCGTTGAGGATGTTAAGAGTGGTAATGAGTCTGAAGCAGCAGACGAGGATCTTGGTAATACCTGGAATGATTGGGCCATGTCGATAGTGTGTTCCAAGGATGCAGAGACTTCATGCAATGAATCAAAGACCGACGAAGTGGAAGACTGTGCGCACTCCTTCATACTAAAGGACGACATGGTTATGTTGCCGTGTCTGCGGAGTTATTGACAAAAGCATCTTAGATCTTGTTGAGGTGAACTTCAGTAAAGCGAAAGGGAGCACGAGATCATATGCTTCCGAATCTCAGATTAAAAGTTTGGGGATTCAGATTTTGAGATTAAGTTATCTGCAGAAGGGCGGATGATAGGTGGGCTCCCTGCTCATCCAACGCATGCTAGCAAGATGAAGCCTCATCGGGTAGCTCATTTGAGGTTGTGGGCGGTGCTCCACCACAGAGGGATTGCATCGTGGCTCATGCTCCGGGTTCTGGAAAACCTTCATGATCATCAGTTTCATGCAGAGCTTCCTTGCAAAGTATCCTCAGGCTAAGCCACTGGTTGCGCTTCCAAAGGAAAATTTTTGTCTACCTGGAAAAGAGAGTTTGTGAGATGGCAGGACAGAGACACTCCACTGCTTGACTTCTACAGTGCTAAAGCAGAAGACCGTGCACAACCGCTGTCCATTCTTGAAACGGTGGACAGAGAAGAAGAGTATCTTGTTTCTGGGTTACAAGCAGTTTTTCAACCATTGTCTTTGGCGGTACCAACGCCGACATCACCAATTGGGGCCGAGTAAGGATAGTAATAAGCGCCTCAGATAACACCATGAAACCGCTAGCGGGCAAAGGACGAGTGGATGTCACACAGAAATCGGGGACGAAAGGACGAGTGTTAGGGATTGGGTATGCTTGATCGAAGTGGGGGAGAACAACAAGGCAAAGCAAAGAAGACCTATGAAACCTCGAAGCAAGTAGTACCGCCTGAAGTGACTTGGGAGTAGTATAAAGTCGCAGTGAGTTCGCACCAAGGGCTAGCTTGAATTGCAGAAACCGTTGGAAAAATATTGGGGAAAGGATGTTAAGTATTGGGAGTACACGAGCGGAATTCGGGGCGAATTCCAGTAAGTGGGGAGATTGTAACATCCCTATCCCGGGCCCAATATTTTTCCCATGGGATCGGGCTTCTCTACGGCCCGATTAGCTAGAAAACCTAGGTCTCTCCTCCCCATCCTTATAAAAAGGATTGCAGCCACCTTCTTTTTGTCCTATTCACAAATCGAGGCGGAGCTCTGCAGAGATTCCCGGAGAACTGGAAACCCTAGCCGTCGAGCTCTCATCCCTGCGCCGCCGTCTTTCTCTTTTCTCCTCTCTCTTCTCTCCTCTCTTCCGCGCGTCTCTCTCTTCTTCTTCTCTCTCTCCTCGGCGTCCGATCTCTCTCTTTCTCTCTCCTTGCCGGCGGCGTGTTGGTGGTGGTCGTGGTGGTGATCGCCGGTGGTGGTGGTGGTGGTGTAGCTGATCAATCGAGTGGTCCAGATCTCATCTTCACTCGCTCTTGTGTCCAGATCTAAGTTAAGGTGAGGTGATCCGAACCCAGTTTCTCTCAAGTCCTTTATATTAATCTTGTTGGATCTAGGGTTGATCAGCTCTTGTGTGAAAGTTAGGGTGTTAGTTCATGATGGATCTAGGCTGTTAGATGCATGAACCATGATGCATAAGAACTATCGTACTGATTAAAAGGGACATTAATGGACTGCCTTGTGTTGATGTGGCTATTGTATGATGAATGCTTGAGTGTTGTTTGGTCCCATGTGATGATTGAGATTTCTCTTAGCATCTTGTTTAATGGTTGTTCATGTTACTCTTGGGTTAAGTGACAGATGCCTGTATGTTAGCGAGTTGTCTTTTGGTATCATCTATGTGAAGTGTATTGTGTGAGACACCGAGAACGGGTGGCGTCTTGAGTGTGAGTAAGAGGCTAAGTGTAAGTGATTGAGTAAGAGTATGTGAACGTGGAAGTGGATGTGTCAATGAACCTTGCTTGTAGTCCTGTTTGGACCACTGAGAACGGGTGGGCGTCTAGAGTCTAGGGTGTGTTGTGATGTGAAAGGAACCGCGCGAGGGCGGGATATAAATAAGAAAGTGTAGTGGCGCCTTAGGATCGAGTCAAGCCAAAAAGGTGGCTGTGTCAGGCTATGAATGGCCGGGGGGCAGACAGTGCAAGAGGGCCAACGTGCTGCAATCCGGGTAGCCTTTAGAAAGTTGGGCGGGACGGATGCTCGGAAGAGGCGCCGCCCAGGATAGACCGGAACGCGTAGGGACATCCGTAAACGGTCATAGGTCTTTTTCTTGAAGTTGTGTCGTTTGTGTTGTCGAGTCGGTCTTATCTATTATTGAGTGTTGTGTAGAAATGACTGAGTTCGCTCTATTGATTGACAGCTAGGTTGCTAGAAATAATGTTGTTTGAAATGTTTTACGATGCATTGTTGATGGTAGTGGCTAGTCAGTCCTAGTCCCCGCATTGAGTAATGTAGAGTGTCTTGCAGGCAGGCTGGTCTAGAGTCACTTCACTGAGTAACCCAATACTCAGACCCTCCCTTTCCATTTCCCTGTGCGCAGGACTGTAAGTAGAAGTGTATGGATACGGGTGGATCGGAATTTCAAAGAAAGCAATGCAATCGTCGACTCATGGGATCAGAAACTGACACGGCGGATTGCCTATAAGGATATACGCGTGTCTATAGCTCCCTTTCGATAACCCCGGTCGATCTCCGGGGGATAGGGATGCTACAGAGGCGATGGGGTTGGCGGTGGTGGTGGCTTGACGTACGGTGGTGGAGGCGATGGGGTTGGCGGTGGTGGTGGCTTGACGTACGGTGGTGGGGGCGATGGGGTTGCCGGTGTTGGTGGCTTGACGTATGGTGGTGGGGGGGAAGGGGTTGGAGGTGGCGGTGGCTTGATGTACGGGGTGGGGGACATGGGGTTGGTGGTGGTGGTGGTGGTGGCGTGAGGGTGGGAGGCATGGATTGTGCGGTGGTGGAGGCGATGGTTTGGGAGGGTCACTACATTCACAAGCGTTAGATATGGCGAGGAAACCAAAAAGAAGTATCACAAAGGAGAGATTTTGTTTGTGAAGAAGCCCATCTTGAGGTTTAGGGTTTGGTTCAGAGAGGAAATGATGAAGTAACTATTGAGTGTCTTCCTCTTTATTAATGTTCTCATTATCATCATCGTGATGATATGAACGTGCTAAATTGCGTTTTAAATAAGAGGACGACTGAAGTTGGAGTATAATATAATTACAATATTACGTTAACAAAAATAAGTACGTAAAAGGCAAAAGGGTCTCGTCAGAGTTTCCGGAGTTTCCGTATGTTCGCGTAGTTGTACAAATTTGTGTGGGCCAATACTCAATAGTTACATTTCTTTTACATTGACTTATTAGCTGAATGAGAAAAGCATATTTGAGAGAGAAAGGTTGTTATGAAGATATTTCTCATTCCGTCAAGTTGCATACAATGTACAGATTATATACAGAACTTACACTAAACCAAAACTGATTAAACCGGCAAAAGGAAACCGGAAATAACCGAAATACAAAATACACAATTCAATAAGCCCCCTCAAGATGTGCAGAAGATATTACGAATGCACATCTTGGACTTTAGATGTTCAAAACTGGTGAGGAAATAACGGTTTAGTGAGAATATCTGCAACTTGATCCTCTGTTCTAACATGAAGAGTCTTGAGCAACCCATTGTCGATCTTTTCACGAACGGTATGGCAGTCCAATTCAATATGTTTCGTCCGTTCGTGAAATACAGGATTTGTAGCAATATAAATTGCTGCAGTACTATCAGAGAAGAGGATAGGTACTGACCCAGAAGAAACACGTAACTCGCGAAGCAGAATGCATAACCACATCATCTCACATGTAGCCAACGCAAGAGCTCGGTACTCTGCTTCTGCAGAAGAACGTGATACTGTTGGCTGCTTCTTCGATCTCCAAGATATAAGAGAATCTCCTACAAACATGGTGAAACCAGTTGTAGAACGACGGCTGTCCACACAAGCAGCCCAATCCGCATCGGCGAATCCTTTCAAGCGTAGATCAGAGGAAGCTGAATAGAAAAGTCCTTGACCCACAGTACCTTTGATATATTGCAGAACTTTGTACACCACTCCTAGATGAGAAGTTCTCGGAGCAGAGGAGAATTGACAAAGCTTGTTTACTGCAAATGTTATATATGGACGTGTTGTGGGAACCGAAATTCGCACTGTCGATTTTAGTTAAGTTAAAACGTAGGAAAACTAAGTTGACCTAGTTTTCCCCGAGGATCCCGGCTATCTGCTGGGCCACGCACGACAAAGTTAAAACAAGTCTGATTCGAGAATAAATGCGTAAAATAAATAGAGCAAAAAGAAAGAATCTTATTTCCGAATCTGCGGAGAGCGTTTGGACAACAGGTCGAGATCTCGGCTGTAAGAGCTGTCGATCCTCGCTAGTCTCGAAACCTAGATCTAACCTAGTTGAGTCGCAGCTCGCTAAAAAGGAAATAAGCGCCTAAGTTCTAAATTGCTCTGGAGTGGTTTCTTTCTTCTGATTTCGGATCCCCCTTCCTCTGCTCCTAGCTTTGCTTATATACTCCCATATGACGGTCTATCCTTGATGGGCTGAGTCTGTCGCGGGCTGGACCTTTTCCATTTTCGTTGGCTTTCGCGTTTATCAGGAAAGTTGACATTTATCTTTCCGGAAAGTTGACATTTATCTTTTCGGAAGTTTAACATTTATCTTGTCTGGCGAAGATAATTGTAAACTGTCGCATCTATCCTTTTAGAAAATCGTAAATGGGTCGTCCGATCAGGTTTGGTCCCTTTCGGGCCGTCTTCCGGACTTCCGCTGTTTTTTCTACGATTTCTTTGAAAGGATGCTCCTACTTAGATGTCGAGTCTTTCGGAAGATCTTCGATCCATTGCCGTGGTGAATGGTGTTTTAAGATAACCATCACCGTTTTATACGAGGTCTTCCTATCCGTTGACGTCTTAGGGGTTCTTTGAAATCCTGGAGCAGAAGAAGGAGTTTTGTTTGCGGGACTCGGAAAATCGCAGAACACAGATTTCTGGCGACCCGGAGGCCCGGAGTTTACGCACGAAGACTAGCCGTCCGACGACCCGAGCCAGAGCGGGGCTAGCCGCCCGGCGACCACGGCCAGCACGGGCGCTAGCCGCCGGCGGCCACGGCCAGCACGGGGCTAGCCGCCCGGCGGCCACGGCCAGCACGGGCGCTAGCCGCCGGCGGCCACGGCCAGCACGGGGCTAGCCGCCCGGCGGCCACGGCCAGCACGGGCGCTAGCCGCCGGCGGCCACGGCCAGCACGGGGCTAGCAGCCCGGCGGCCACGGCCAGCACGGGCGCTAGCCGCCGGCGGCCACGGCCAGCACGGGGCTAGCCGCCCGGCGGCCACGGCCAGCACGGGCTCTAGCCGCCGGCGGCCACGGCCAGCACGGGGCTAGCCGCCCGGCGGCCACGGCCACGACCGGGGTCGGCTGTTCGTTTCCTTCGGTTTGTGCGTTTTTCTGCGTTTTTAGTTTTTCCGTAGGTTTTTCCTTGTGTAGAGAATGTATCTAGCTGTTGATTTCGAGATGATTAATCTCGAACTTTAATGTTTTCCCGAGGTTTCTCGATTAACAATTGGTCTCTCGAGGTTGCTCTTACATCTTTCATATTTTTCCGAGATTTTCGGACATCGATTTCGTCTTGACCGATTTTGACCCCAACAGTTAGCCCCCCAGCTAGCTAGGAATCGTAGGGTTTGGAGATCCTAGCTTGCGGTATGGTTCATGAGGAAAGAATGGAGACGAAATCGTGTCGAAGGTCGGGGTGAATAGTAAAATTTTTTTTGCCTATAAGTACTTGTGAATTCTTTACCATTCTTACTTCACCCAAGAATCTCAAGCTAATCTCTCTCTTGCAAATTCTCTCTCTACTTTTTAAGAAAAGAATGACTTCAAGATCGAAATCCTCGAGGAGGCAGTCTCACTCGTCTTCGGATAGTTTTCACGCTGAGGAAGAAAATCCGAAGCCCGAGGTTTCAGAGATCAACAGGAACGCGTACTGCGACGCTGTCTTTGGCACTGATGCTCCCCTTCCCGTGATCCCGATTCCCCGGCGACCTCTGAGGGCGCGTGGAGAAGTTGACTCACCGAGCGAAGTATCCCCCGAATATCTCGAAACTCTTCGAGAGTTTTATGGAGTTCCGGAGGGAGTTGTGTTTCGCATTCCCCGCGAGAATGAGAGTTCGGAGCATCCTCCGGAAGGTTACTTTACTTGTTACGAGGCGTTCTTGACGCAATGTCGACTGTGGTTCCCAATCCCTGGGTCATTGTTCAGGCCCTCGACCGTTTCGGAATCGCAATCAGCCAGCTGAATGTGTCAGCTTTGGAGAGCTGGCTCGGCGTTGTGATTTTGAGTTACGAGTTAGGGATAGACCTTAGCCCTGCCGATTTCGAAGGGTTATGGAACTCCAAGGCGACGAGCATCAATGGAGTTTACTCCATGAAGGCGAGGACCAACTTTTCGGTAATCAATGGAGTCACCTCGCACGCCAAGGATTATGTTGATCGTTTCTTTTTTGTGAGGATAGACGGAGAGTCTGTCGAGGAAGGCTTTCTCCATCTATTCCCGACAGACTGGTTGTACCAGCGAGGTAAGATTGTCGCATCCCCTCTCTTATAATCCGAAAGGCGAATACCGAACGTGTTTGTTTTTTTTTTTTAGAGAACAGGTGTCTCGCGCATGTTCCTTCCGATCTTTCGGTCAGGAGGGATCTTTTTAGGTCGAGGCCTTGTTCCTGGAACTCCTTTACTCTCGACCGGATTCGAGGGGCGGTCGCGCTTCACCGATCGCGAGGTGGTACACGTCCCTGCGTGAACGATAGGTCCTACGTTTTTGCCCCTTTGAGGCAGAGGCGGAGACCTCGTAAGGATAAAGGGATCGCTTTCGAGACTTCGTCGGGAGATGGCGCGCCGCCGAGATATGATCCTGGCTTTACCTCAGAGAATCGGGATGTTCCTCCCCCGGGTGACTTCTTTGACGAACTCCCTCCGGCGTTTTCCCGTGACGAGTCTTTGGACAACGAGGAGAGGGACAAGGTGACTGCGGAGGGTGCTCGCTTGGTCAACGAGGTTTGTTTTTGAAACTTGAGTAACTCCTCTTTTCTTTTTATTTGACCTCGGCTTCTTTGCAGGCCGTGAGAGTGTGGAATGCATCGATCGATGGGAGTTTCCGCACTGCCCGGCTGGCCCGTTTCAAAGCGGAGGAAACGGAAAGGGAATTTGCTAAGTATCGGTTGGAGGTGGAGGAGCAAAATCGCCGGCAAGCCAAGGTCCAGGCTCGAGCCCTCGCTCGTGCGGAAAGGAGCGGACGGAGAAGAGCTGCCGCCGAGATGAACCGAAGGGCCGAAATTTTTTCTACTGAGTTCGAAGCGTACAAAGAGGCTCAGGACTTTGTAGGTGATTTTCGCGAGTGCCGTGGTTCGGTCGGTACCCTCAGCAAGATGCAGCGTGAGGACTTCTCTCTTTCCGGCGAACTTGCCACGATGGATGGCTCGATGAGGATATGTGCCAGCGCCGAATCCTTTGTTCCTCCGATTGAAGGGAGAATTCGAGAACTGTGGAATCCTATCCAAGTCTCGGAGGATACGGCGGATGTAGGCGAGGGTTCAAACGCAGGCGACGGGGGTGAGGAGGTCGACCAGCCCGACTCTTCGTTCGGAATATCTCTAACCGACTGCTATGCATTTGATTATAATTTATGATAGGCCAAGTGTGGCCGTTTGTATGTATGTGTCGCGACCCCTAGGAGGTCGCGTGACTTTATGTTTTTCGGGATCGGCCGTTGGTGGCTTTCGAATCCCTGTTATAAATGCCTTTTATGGACTATGCGTTTTGATTTATACTTTCGTCAAGTGTAGAGGGTTTGAATACGCGTAGTCACTTCGCATTCAATCTCTTTTTTTTGTCGCTAGGTCCGTAGGTCACTTCGTAGCGAACGTTAGGTTTGTAAGCGATAAGAGGCAAATTTTGGGATCTCGTATTCTGGATACTTATGCCTATGAGATGTCTTAGATACCAGCAAGGCCGGGTTTAGGGCAAGACCTAGGTCTACTTTCGGACTGAAGCTGTGCGATGACAAATCGGCTTTCGTTTTGCTTGTTTGCGATTTTGACCTGACTCGTACCGTTCTAGAATCTGCGAAGTGCTTATCGGCTTATATGATTCGTTTGGGTACGAGTCGAGCTACTTCCTTTACGAAGAGCTAACCAAAATTTGGATTTTTTGTATAGCGCGCTATGATATCCTTGTCGGATGCAAAAGGACTTCGTTAGAAGCCGGACTACGAATTTGATTGAGTGAAACGTTTCTGTATTTTTCCGTCGGGGCCAATCGACGGAAACAGATTTTAGAGTCGCGGATGGACTGTTTTAGTGGAGTTTTTAGAGTCGCGGATGGACTGTTTGGAGGAAAATGGAGAATCGAGACCTTTTGGGAACTAACGACGTCTCGCGTTCCTTAAAGATATGATTTTCGTTTTCCTTAATGTTTATGCGTTGAGTAAGCATTTGAATCAAAAGGATTTATCATTTATAATGTAGACTACATGCGAAAAGTGTTTTTGCGGGAGTACAAGGATATCCGTTCCCATCTCCCCCCCCTTTTGGCGAGGGGGATAGCTGAACTCGTCGGGTTGCGACGAGCTGCCTACGTACCTCTTGCGAGGATCAAGCCATCTCGTAGTTCTGCTTCTATCACGGTTGTTATTACTCCACGATTTCTGGCGCCTTGACTGTTTCAGCTAAGTCGGCGGTCGCCTCGGGAGTTGGATCATCCGTTTTTTCGGCGACGGACTCGAGGATTTTTCCAGTATCCTGAGTTGTGGCCTGTTCGGACAAATCCGAGTTGCTTTTTGCTGAGTTCTCGGAGGTACTCAGGTTCTTCTTGGTTCGCTTCGGGTTAGCTACTGGGGCGTTCCGATTGCTGCGAAGTTTATGTTCGGCTAGGAAGCAGAGTCGCGACTGTTTTTGGCTTCCCCAGATTACCGCTGTTCCAGTTGGTGTTGGAAATTTGACGCCGAGATGGTAAGTGGACGGGACTGCCTTCATGGCATTTATCCAAGGAGTTCCCATTATGGCGTTATAGATAGCCGTGTTATCCACTACCGCGAATTCGACGATCTCCGTGACTTCTTTAGCCATGACCGGGAGTCTGATTTTTCCGAGGGTCATGGATGTGACGCCCGAGAATCCAGTTAGTGGTCTTGGCTCTGGGATGACTTCTCCGAGGGGTATGTTCATCCTCTGCAGAGTGTCGCGGAACATGATATTGACCGTGCTTCCTGTGTCGATGAGGATGCGGCCGACTTCGAGATCTTGAATCACCAAGTCGATGACCAGAGGATCGTAGTGAGGTTTATCGAGTCCGGTCGTATCCTGTTCCTCGAAGGTGATTGCGTGACTGGGAACGTCGTCCTCCGGACACCATCCGGGGCTTGTCTCTGCCTTCCGTCCGTAGGCTTTGATCGACGACACAGAGTCCTGGTAAAAATGCGATCCTCCGATGACCATGTTGATCCTTTGGCGGTTGTTGTTGTTTCCTTCGCCGTCTTGTCTCCGTTCGCGTTTTTCGCCCGATTGAGTTCCAGGAGCGTTATTGGGATTGGCTCCGTCGGTCCTCGGCGGACGGTCAGAATCTAGGATCAGGTCTTTCATGCTCTTGACCGTTGCTAGTTTGCCGTCGAGCAGCTTCATAATGAGTCTAGCGCCGAGGACTTTGCAGTTGGCGGTGGAGTGACCTCTCGTCTGATGGAACTCGCAGCTGGAATTGTCCTTGTACGAGTTCCGCGTCCAGGTGTTTCCGGAGGTCCTTCCTTGCTCGGAATTAACGGCGTAATTATGTTCGCCTTGGACGTCTTCCCCCTCGTGATGGACGTACTTGTCGTTACGAGAGGTTTTCTTCTTGCCGGACGCTTTCGGCGGTCCATGCTTTTGCGCTAGGATTTTCATCTCTTCTTCCATGATGATGAAATCCGTTGCCTTGTGGAGGGTATCTTGGATGGTGCGTGGCCTTTCCAGAGAAATCCACTTTCGGAATTTCGATTTGTACCAGAGGTTCTTCCTCAGGGCGTCGATGGCGACTCTATCGCTGAGGCCTGTTACCCTGGACATCACGAGTTTGAACCTCTTTATGTAGTCGCGGAGCGGTTCGTCTTCCTTTTGAATTAGGCTCCAAAGGTCTACGTCGGAAGTTTCCCTGTCCATGAACATGGAAAATTGCTTCAGAAAAGCTGAAGCAAGCTGGCGGAAACTTCCGATGGAGTTTCTTTTCAAGTGTGAGAACCATTCGAGCGCAGCACCTCTGAGGTTCTCGACGAACAGGAGACAGCAGCCGACATCCTTTTCCCGCTCCGGAAGTTTAGACCTTGCCATTGCAATCTGGAAAGACTGCAGATGTGCCTTTGGATCTGTGGTTCCGTCGTAAGTGGGAAGCTTTATTTTCCCAGGATCCGAGACTCGCGCCTCCGTGATTCGAGAGGTGAACGGGGTTTTTCTCGACTCCTCGAGGAGCAGGTCGATCTCGGGGGCAGTGCTGGTCGCGTGGTGAATCTGCGATTTTACCGCTTTCACCTCGGCTGCAGTTTTGGCGATGTACTCGCGCAGATCGTGAATCTCGCTGGCGCCGTTTGCGCTCTTCTGTCTACGCTGGCGGCGATAGGCCCGAGTCTGGTCTTCAGCCAACCTTTCTTGCTCTGACCAGTAGAGGTCTTCTTCCTCTTCTGTCATGGGTTTTTCGAAGGCTGCCGCCAGTCGAGCTGACTGACTTCGGGTCCTTCGGTGGTGGATGTCGGCGTCTTCGTCGGACGGATCCGATTGATCGCTGACATCCAGATTGATTCTTTCGACGTCGTCTCCTTCGTTGTCCCTTGCGGGAGGTGGAAGGTTGCCCGTCGTTTTCTTCTGCCCCGTCGGAGTGGTATCGTCAGGGACGAGTTCCGGGGATTTTCTCGGGGCATCTTTTTCTTGGTCTTCGGAAGTTCCGAAGTCCAGCCTCCTGACACGCCTCACCTTGGTGGATCCGCGCGGGAGTTTGCTTTTCGCTGTTAAGGTATTGACCTGTTTAGCGAGTGAAGTTATTAGTTTCTCCTGTTCTTCCGACCGTTTTTGGGCGGTGGCGAACAGTTCCTTCATCTGGTCCAGCATCGCGGTGTTTGCCTCGGCAGTGACCGTCGATACGTTTCCGTCAGGAGTCTTCTCAGCGTTGACATCGACGGCTGGTCCGTCGTGTGTTTGCTTGTCTTTTTCCGCGTCAACAGACATGCTTAACCGGGCGTGCGTAGTTGCGAGAAAGATAAGCCGTGAATCCCCCTCCTTCTAGCGCCAAACTGTGGGAACCGAAATTCGCACTGTCGATTTTAGTTAAGTTAAAACGTAGGAAAACTAAGTTGACCTAGTTTTCCCCGAGGATCCCGGCTATCTGCTGGGCCACGCACGACAAAGTTAAAACAAGTCTGATTCGAGAATAAATGCGTAAAATAAATAGAGCAAAAAGAAAGAATCTTATTTCCGAATCTGCGGAGAGCGTTTGGACAACAGGTCGAGATCTCGGCTGTAAGAGCTGTCGATCCTCGCTAGTCTCGAAACCTAGATCTAACCTAGTTGAGTCGCAGCTCGCTAAAAAAGGAAATAAGCGCCTAAGTTCTAAATTGCTCTGGAGTGGTTTCTTTCTTCTGATTTCGGATCCCCCTTCCTCTGCTCCTAGCTTTGCTTATATACTCCCATATGACGGTCTATCCTTGATGGGCTGAGTCTGCCGCGGGCTGGACCTTTTCCATTTTCGTTGGCTTTCGCGTTTATCAGGAAAGTTGACATTTATCTTTCCGGAAAGTTGACATTTATCTTTTCGGAAGTTTAACATTTATCTTGTCTGGCGAAGATAATTGTAAACTGTCGCATCTATCCTTTTAGAAAATCGTAAATGGGTCGTCCGATCAGGTTTGGTCCCTTTCGGGCCGTCTTCCGGACTTCCGCTGTTTTTTCTACGATTTCTTTGAAAGGATGCTCCTACTTAGATGTCGAGTCTTTCGGAAGATCTTCGATCCATTGCCGTGGTGAATGGTGTTTTAAGATAACCATCACCGTTTTATACGAGGTCTTCCTATCCGTTGACGTCTTAGGGGTTCTTTGAAATCCTGGAGCAGAAGAAGGAGTTTTGTTTGCGGGGACTCGGAAAATCGCAAAACACAGATTTCTGGCGACCCGGAGGCCCGGAGTTTACGCACGAAGACTAGCCGTCGGACGACCCGAGCCAGAGCGGGGCTAGCCGCCCGGCGACCACGGCCAGCACGGGCGCTAGCCGCCGGCCACGGCCAGCACGGGGCTAGCCGCCCGGCGGCCACGGCCAGCACGGGCGCTAGCCGCCGGCGGCCACGGCCAGCACGGGGCTAGCCGCCCGGCGGCCACGGCCAGCACGGGCGCTAGCCGCCGGCGGCCACGGCCAGCACGGGGCTAGCAGCCCGGCGGCCACGGCCAGCACGGGCGCTAGCCGCCGGCGGCCACGGCCAGCACGGGGCTAGCCGCCCGGCGGCCACGGCCAGCACGGGCGCTAGCCGGCGGCGGCCACGGCCAGCACGGGGCTAGCCGCCCGGCGGCCACGGCCACGACCGGGGTCGGCTGTTCGTTTCCTTCGGTTTGTGCGTTTTTCTGCGTTTTTAGTTTTTCCGTAGGTTTTTCCTTGTGTAGAGAATGTATCTAGCTGTTGATTTCGAGATGATTAATCTCGAACTTTAATGTTTTCCCGAGGTTTCTCGATTAACAATTGGTCTCTCGAGGTTGCTCTTACATCTTTCATATTTTTCCGAGATTTTCGGACATCGATTTCGTCTTGACCGATTTTGACCCCAACACGTGTGATAGTCAAATACATCAGCTTACCAACAACCCGACGATACATCTCGCGATCTTCCAACATATCACCATCTTCTTTTGATAACTTCAAATTTGGAATCATCGGTATTGAAGAAGGTTTACAGTCCAGCATATCAGTAGAATGTAACAGCTCCAAAGCATATTTCCTTTGACATATTGAAATACCTTCTGAAGTACGCGAGATCTCCAAACCCAAGAAATATTTAAGACTTCCAAGATCACGAAGTTTAAAGAAAGTCTTAAGTTCAGTAATAAGCTTTTCAGTAAGAACTTCATTTGTGCTGGCAATGACAATGTCATCGACATAGACCAACAGAGCAACAAAATCATCATCTTATTGACGCACAAACAACGTGTGATCTCCATGAGCCTTTGTAAAACCAAGAACCAGCAACGCATTAGAGAACTTCTTGAACCATTGTCTCGACGCTTGCTTTAATCTATAAATGGATTTCTTGAGTCTACAAACTGCATTAGGAGGTATCGAGTCTCCCAAACGATCCTCATAACCCTCAGGAAGCTTCATATAAATCTCTTCCTCCAAGTCTCCATTAAGAAAAGCATTAGATATATCTAGCTGATGTAAAAACCACTTCTTAGATGCAGAGATCTTCAATAATAACTTGATAGTAGCCATTTTTGCAACAGGTGAAAATGTTTCATTGTAATCTAAGCCTTCCTTCTGTGTATAACCTTTCCCAACCAATCTAGATTTCCTTCTCTCCAATGTACCATCTGCGTTAAACTTCAGAGTATGAAGCCAACGACAACCTATTGCTCTTTTCCCTTTAGGTAAAGAAACAACGTCCCAAGTCTTGTTTTCTTCCATCGCATCTAACTCCTTATCAGAGGATTCTGTCCATTCTTTTGACTTCCGTACCTCAGCATATGATGTAGGGATAGGAATATTTGTAATGCTGTTGATATAAGCAAGATGATGTGAAGAAATTTTAGAGTAAGAAAGTTGAGAAGAGTGTTGATAAGAAGGATCATCTACTGCATAGCAATGAAAGTCTTTAAGACGAGCAGGAACAGTTCGATGCCTTTTAGAAATTTGTGATGGTAAGGTTGAAAGAGGAGAAGATGAAAAAGGTGGAGCTGAAGGTACGGAATCCTTAGGAGGAAATAAATGCAGAGAAGTATCATTTGTCTCAGACTTCATCAAAGGAAAGATGTCTTCATGGAAAGTAACATTCCGAGAGATATAGATATTGTTACTTTCCAAATCCAAAAGCTTGTATCCTTTACTTTCAGATGGATAACCAAGAAACACACAAGCCCTTGAACGAGGCATGAACTTATGACGCTGCTTAGGTGATGTAGAAGCATAACATAAACACCCAAACGTGCGGAGCTGTTCATAAACCGGAGCTTTTCCTGTCAAAACTTCAATTGGAGATTTGTTAGAAAGCAGAGGGGACGGTGTCCTGTTTATGAGGAAAGCTGCCGTGAGAACACAATCACCCCAGTACGAGAGAGGGACTTGAGACTGAAACATCAACGCACGAGCAACGTTGAGCAAATGTTGGTGTTTCCTCTCAACTACCGAGTTCTGTTCTGGTGTCTCAGGGCAAGCTAAGAATGATACAATCCCCTTTTCTCTGAACAATTTATCAAATTTAAGCTCAGGTGCATTATCTCTTCTCACAGATTTAACCTTCTCGTTGTACTGAGTTTCAATTTGAGTGATGAAAGCAGGGAAGATATGAAGAACATCACTTTTGGTTCGAAGTAAATATATCCATGTTGCACGTGAGTGATCATCAACTATGGTGAGAAAATACTTAAAACCATCCAAAGTCTCCACTGAAAAGGGTCCCCAAATATCAATGTGTAACAACTGAAATCTCGAAGTACAAACATTGTTCTGTGAAGAATATGATAGTTTCTTCTGTTTGGCAAGATGACAAACTCGACAATGCGCCACTCCTTTATTCTTGTGCTGCATAGTACCCAAAGCTTTTGATATAACATCCAGTCTTGAGTAAGATGGATGCCCCAATCTCTTGTGCCACAAACCAATATCCACCACTGCATTGATCTTGACTGGTGAACTCTTGATATCCAGCACATAAAGATTTCCAACTCTCCTACCCTGTCCAATCATCCAACCCTTGATAGGATCCTGAATTTCACACGAAGCAGTATCAAAGACAATGCGTGAACCAAGATCATCTGTCAAAGAGCTTATACTTAGGAGATTAAGTCGGAACTCAGGTATGTATAAGACATTGCGAAGAGTAATGTGTTCATTGAGTTGAACCATACCCACCCCACTTATCTGAACCATTAAACCAGTAGGTAAATTCACATTACTTGTTGCAGAAGTATCAACAGATAAGAACAAACTCCGATCATGACAAACATGGTGAGTTGCACCAGAGTCAATCACCCATGTAGCATTAGAGAGAGTATGTTTTGCAACAGTAAGAATACCAACAAAAGCAAGAGTGGAGGGTGTAAACATGATACCCGTGTTGTCCATCGGTTGCTTAGACGTGCTGGCTTCATTGGATCCAGTAGTGGTGGAAGGGAGTTGAGAACTGAACAGAGCAATGAACTGTTGAAGCTGATCTTTACTCAAATTCCCAATCAAGTTATCCAGAGATGGTGACTTATGATCAGTAGCCAATGGAGTGAGAGATACTTGTGCAGTCACAGGGCGTGGTTTAAGAGACTTGTCTGCAGGATTCTTGGATTTTGAAACGAAACCAGGAGGAAACCCATGCTTCTTGTAACACCTCTCAGCAATGTGTCCAACTCTGTTACAAAAGGAGCATATAGGACGACCTTTGTTAGGGCCATTTTGAACGTAGCAGACTGCAGGATCCACCATAGCAGAAGATGTATTCTCAGTAACAGCAAACGCAGCAGGAGGTATCACTGGAGAGAAACTGCGTTGGCTGTCGTCTTGATCAAGAATGTTATATACTTCTACTAGAGAAGGAAGAGTCTTCTGCATGATTATCTGTCTACGAATGATAGCATAAGACTCATTGAGTCCAGCAAGAAACTTCACAATCTTAGCCCTATCTGCCTTTTGTTGTAATATGAGAGCATTACCACAAACACATGGAGTAACTGGTTCATCAATGCATTCCAAATTATCCCATAAAGTCTTCAAAGTAGTATAATACTCAGATAATGACATCGAACCTTGCTTGAGATCCTGAATCTCTTGAGTCAGGTTGAAAGTGCGAGGTAAATTTGTCATGTGAAAACGACCATACAGATCACGCCAGATATCTGATGCATCGTTCAACCTGAGTATACTTCTATAGATCTGAGGTGAAACTGAATTCAATATCCAGGATTTCACCATACTGTTGCATCTAGACCACAAACGAAATGTAGGATCCGACGTATCAGGACGAGCTAAAGTTCCATCAACAAAACCTATCTTATTCTTTGCGTCTAGAGCAATCTTCATCGCTGCATTCCAATCACCATAGTTTAAGCCATCGAGACGAAGAGAGATTAGCTGTAAACCTGGATGATCAGCGTTGTGCATAAACAGAGGAGATTGGTGTGGATCCATCGAGTCAGGTGCAATCACAGTTCGCGAAGCTCCGATAACACTTTCTGTAACTACCGGAGGAGAAGGCGGAGGTGATTCATCGTTCTCCAAGGATCTGACCGTACGACGAGCAATTCGAGTTGATTTTCGCGGGATTTTCTTCATGGAAACCATCGTAGTGGAGAGGAAACGATCAGGAAGACGAATCAAGCACTATCAATGGAAGAATCAAACGAAAATCAGGTCAGATGGCTCTGATACCATATTAGCTGAATGAGAAAAGCATATTTGAGAGAGAAAGGTTGTTATGAAGATATTTCTCATTCCGTCAAGTTGCATACAATGACATATTATATACAGAACTTACACTAAACCAAAACTGATTAAACCGGCAAAAGAAAACCGGAAATAACCGAAATACAAAATACATAATTCAATATGACTCAAGTTCTTCTATTACCACCGCTTGGTTGGTGACTGAAATATGTTAAAGTGAAATATTTGTTATACAATGTATCATAAGCAAAATTTACATATTTGCTATAGCCGCTAAGGTTGGAAAACCAAGTGGCACTAACACATTTCCAAAAAGAATCGACAATATGGAGCTTTTTTTTTGGAAATGTTCGCGGTCTAAACAAATCTATAAAACAAGAAGTGGATTGAAGAGATGTAGTTTGATTTTGGTTGCTTGATAGAAACAAAACTGATCAAAAAGAAAAGTTCCAAAGATGTTGGGAAATATTTTTAATAATTGATCGATCTTAATATAAATATAGTAGGCTAGGAAAATGGTTTGTATGGAGGAACAATGTGAGACTCACTCCGTTCGTTAAGAACAATCATGTAACGCCCCGACCCGTCCACGGCTAATGGGCCAGCCACGCCCGATCTCTCGGCTAGTGGGCCCCATCCTATCTGACGGCCGGTCGTTAATTTTCCAAAGGCTCGAAATCATCGTTTACTGACCCTACAATCAACACTCGACCTTTCTCCGTGCTTTGGCCTCACTCACACGGTATCGCGAATCACTTCCCGATAGGTCACCCATCCTTTCACTACTCCATCCTAAGCACGCTTAACTCTGCAGTTCTAAACGGATGTGTGACGGAAAAGGTAAGTCGACTTTGGTAACATAGGTAGCCAAATCAATTCTCTTAAGCTTTTCCGTATATCACAACTCGGGATGTTACAATTCACCCCCTCTCAAAGAACGCAACATCCTCGTTGCGTCCCATGACAGGTCTCAAGACGCCTCTCGGGTCAGAACTGAGACAGCTAACCAGCTCTGATACCACTTGTAACGCCCGACCCGTCCATGGCTAATGGGCCACCCACGCCCGCTCTCTCGGCCCGTGGGCCCCATCCCATCTGACGGCCGGTCGTTAATTTTCCAAAGGCTCGAAATCATCGTTTACTGACCCTGCAATCACCACCCGACCTTTCCCTGTGCTTTGGCCTCACTCACACGGTATCGCGAATCACTTCCCGATAGGTCACCCATCCTTTCACTACTCCAGTCCAAGCACGCTTAACTCTGGAGTTCTAAACGGATGTGTGACGGAAAAGGTAAGTCGACTTTGGTGACATAGGTAGCTAAATCAATTCTCTTAAACCTTTCCGTATATCACAACTCGGAATGTTACAAATCAGATGATCACTTGTTCGGTGAAGCTGAAATCAATGGAGAAAGATTTTTTTTTTCTGTTCGTTTGTTTATGCATCAAACGAGGAGAAAGAGAGAAAGGAGCTGTGGAGAGATTTATGTGATCACCATAATGCTCCAATAATTGGCAATAAGCCATAGATGATTTTTGGCGATTTTAATAAAGCTTTGGACATGGCAGAGCATTCAAATTTTGATAGCTTACTTATGGTCACTTCAGGAATGAGAAGATTCCAAGATATGGTCAACCAATGCTTTCTAGCTGATATGTCTTATTGATATACCATGGATTTTACTCGTTTTTAACCATGGTATACTAGTATTTTATTATATATTTAATCTGTTTTCTAGCATGTTAGGTATGTTTTCAGGTTCATGAGCATTTTGTGAGAAAGTGATGTTTTTGGAGCATTTTGGAGTGCAAGAGATGATACACCCGAGTTGACCATTCAAGACTAAGTCGGAAGTCAACATTGCGATTATAATCGATCGATACTCATCTTGAGTTGTCGATCGCTGTAGCTGAGAAGATCCGCGTACTAGAAGATTATAATCGATCGATACACATTCAGTGTTGTCGATCGATATCGAGGACGAAATGGTTTAGCCGACTACTTCACCAAGACTTCACCAAATTACAAGATTGCCCCTGACGAGTTTTTAACCTAATGGAAATGCTTAAATACTCCTGCTAAGTGTTTTTGACGGCAGAACTGGAGAGACTTTGAACCTTGAAGCTTTTAACAACCCTCAAAGCAGAGAGTGTGGGAGAGAGACTAGAGTTTTATTTGTGCTTGAGAGATTGGAGAGATTTCTCATCTCCTTTTGTATTTCTACTTTATTCTATCTATGCAATTCTTTCATCTATCTATTGTTATGAATTGCTTAGCTATGTCTGAGTAGTCTACTTGTTAGATCTAGGGTTTGAATAGGTTTTTGGGATTAGCCCCAAACTATAATTGCTAAGTTGTGATACTCATCAAATGGATTGCACCCTATGTTTGTTTTAGATTAGTTAACTAGAACATAGATCACTAGGATCTTAGATTATCTTGAATTATCCATTTGAGTGATGCCTGTCTCCCATTGAGAAGAACGACAGTTTCTCCTTGAGACCTTGTGGTCATATTCGGCTCGCGCCTAGGCAGATCTAGAAGCCGTCGATCGATATCCCGACAGGTGAATCGATCGGTGCTGCGAAAGGTGTATCGCTCGATATCTCAAAAGGATATCGATCGACTCTTTTTCTGTGTCATCATGCGAAAGGTGTGGCCAGAGATCTAGATATTTTAACCAGTGATACATCACATATGTTAAGCGGTTGAGATCTATAGTATCATGCAAGCAACTTGTTAAAGCATTTAAAGAGATTATAATCTCCATTCCTGAATAGAAACCCTATGTCTAGCACTCTTTATCACATTTAAACAACCCATCATATTGTTAGTTAGAGCAACTACCTTGCTCATTTTAGGAATTGTTATTTTCATTTCTATTATATAAACCAACTTTGCCTAGAATTGATTAGTAGATTTTATTTAATTGGTTCCCTAGCTCCTCGTGATTCGATCCCTAAGTACTACAGATGTACCTCTTATTTGAGAGAGTAAGCTCTACTGGGTAATTTGAGCACTATCAAATTTGGCGCCGTTGCCGGGGAGCTTTGATCACCATTAGATTTAATCTTATTAATCTTAGGTTTTTCTTTTATCCCCTTTCTTATTTAAAATTTTCTTGTCTTTTCAGGTACATGCCCAGCAGTACCAGAAGCAACAAGGGAAATCAACTATTATTCTCAGAGGATCCTGCACACTTGGAACGTTCAATCCGCAAAGACCTACGCTCTGCATCGATCGACAGAAACGCTACACCGTCGACTGATACTCACGTTCAACAATCGATCGACACTCAGACAACACCGTCGACCGATACCGTTCGCCGATCCGCATCGTTAGATACTTCTAACCGTATATCGATCGACACTACTCCGCGAAGCATGGTCGCGATTGTTATTCTCACGCAGGGCGAGAATGGAAACCTGTATGACCAAGATGGTCATCTGTGTAATGCAACATGTCAGAAGCTAGATGCACATGGAAACATAATCCCTGAGCCTGAAGCTGAGGCTACAGGAGAAGCTCAAACACGATCGTTGGCAGACTATAACCATCCAGACGAGTACTACACCAACAGATCAGCTACTCGACTTCCAGAGATTCAGAAGCCGAACTTCGAGCTCAAGCCTCAGTACTACTCTCTCGTGTCTCAGATACCTTATTCTGGGCAATCACACGAGCATCCTATGGACCATTTGGAGAGGTTCGAGGATCTTATCGCTGCTATTTGTATGGATGGAGTCCCCGAGGACTACCTACTCTGCAAGCTCTTCAAATACTCACTTATTGGAGAAGCTTCACACTGGTTCAAGCAGCTACCTACAGGATCACTGACATCCTGGGCCGACATCAAAAACGCCTTCCTGCATAATTTCTTTGATGAGGCATGCGCTGAAGACTTAAGAAGCAAAATCGCCACTTTCGCGCAAAAGCCTAGTGAGTCTTTTAAAGACGCGTGGATCAGATTCAAGTTCTTCCAGCGAGACTGCCCACACCATGGATTCAATGAAGTGCAGCTGTTAAGCACTTTCTACAGCGGTATCGCCTTAAGGTATCAGATGGCTCTTGATACCGCTAGTGAGGGAAACTTCAACACTAGAAATCCAATAGAGGCTGTGAGACTTATTGAGAACCTAGCCAACAGCAGCAGCACCAAGAACACTGACTCTAACAAGAAGAAATCGGTTGCAGCCATCGGGGAAGACCAGATGAATGAAGTCAGAGCCAAGATAGATGCTTTACATGCATTTTTGGGGCAGCCAGTCTGCTCAGCTGAAGAAGGAGAGGCTAGAGAGGATGATACATAAGAAGATGTGAACTACATTGGAGGTACTGGATTTCAGAGATATGGAAACCATAGTGGAAACAGAAACTTTTTTGGCAGTGGTCAGAAGAGTAACTACAACCAGAGTTCACAGTATCAGAAACTCTTTCACCAACACAAGGAACTACGGCAACTCAGCTTAACAAAACCCACCGCCACCCACCCAGGAGAGTAAGTTTGATGCCATGATTGATAGAGTTCTGGAAGGTCAGCAGAAGCTTACAGTAGACTTCAATGGGAAGATTGATTATGTCTTCAACAATCTGACCACGAGGATATACACCATCTGCACTCAAGTTAAGAAACTTGAGACACAGATTGTCTAGACTGAAGACTCTATCAGGAGGATTGGAACTTCTAAGGAAGTAGGGGAAGGAAATAGGAAACACCAAGTCAATGCTATCATAGATGATGATTTCTGGCAAGTGGTGAAACAGGAGAAGCTACAAGAAGGAGACTTTGAAGTGGAAAGTTCACTAAGTCTCGGTGGATCACAATGGTGTCGATCGACACCAACTAGTCCACATCGATCGACATCGACAATGTCTTTTCCGGATACGCTTGCATATTGCAACGCGGTTAGGATATTGACACATGCTGAATTCATGGCTTCTCATCCATACCCACCCACCCACACCTACGAAGATATCGACCGACGAGACGAGCCACTCATCGATCGACACAAAGAAGAGAACCGTATGTATCGACCCTTTTCTCCACCTATCGATCGACACGCACCTCTCACATACCGAGTGCAACTACCATCGATAGACATCAACCGAATCAATGCACTCAGACCCACACCGAAACCACAAGCTAACCCTACCGAAATCACTGGTAACCCTCCAGACACTACACCTACATCTGAGGGAACTGAAGGAAGAAGGTTAAGGAGTAGGAAGGAAAATATTCCTAAGAACCTTAAGAGGGAAGCTAATGCAAAGGAGATTGATGGTTTCACTAAGAGAGTTATCGGAATCCCACCAGAGAAACCTTTTGAGGAGGTTTATTTCACAAATAGATTGTGGATGTTCTTCAGAGAAACAAGGGAGACTGAAACTGACATTAGGAGAAGGTTTGACAATGTCAGAGAAGATATGAGGAAAATGATTACTTTACCAAAGAAGAGTGATCCTGGGAAGTTTGCAATACCCTGTGTGGTACAAGGGATTGAATTTCCTCATGCACTATGTGACACTGGTTCATCAGTCAGCATCTTACCAAAGGTCATGGCAGACCATCTGGGCCTGCAAGTAGAGCCTTCACCAGAGATCTTTACTTTCGTGGATTACTCTCAGATAAACTCTGGAGGCTTCATCAAAGACCTAGAGGTACATATTGGTGATGCTATCGTCCCTGTGGATTTTCATGTTCTAGACATCAAGTTAAATTTGAACTCTTCCCTCTTACTTGGAAGAGCATTTATGGCTACAGTAGGAGCCATATGTGACATGAACACCAACAAGATGTGCTTGACTATGATAGATCAGAGATCCACTACGACCCTGTCAAGCTTGGCAAACCACCAGCCAAATCAGTGGTAAAAGAAGATGATACTGGTATCATCGCAGTTTGTCATTGTGAAGTCGAGTACGAGACAGAGTACTAGGGATCGATCGACAGTACTTTAAGTCATCGATCAACACTTACAAGTCAGAGGAGATCGACAACAACTATGGATCATCGATCGACAGAGACCCACCGGATGATGAACTCGATCTACCAGATCATTGCTACCCGAATTTCGCCATCCCACCCAACCGAAAGGAAGATGATTACTCAGTAAGGAGTTGGGCAGATAGCGGATTTCATGAGAGTTTTGCAGTAGACATAGCCACCTCTTCCCACAGTGGAGACCACAGTGAAGAACATGATGCAGACTATTGGGAAGAGAGAGCTTGGGAAAATTACTTGGAGAATGACAGATTTGCAATTCGATTCCCACAATCGATCGACATCAAACGCCCACCATCGATCGATTATCTACTTCATCCAGCAAAACGACATCGTCCATCGATCGACATCGCCAATATCACATCGATCGATATTAACCCGGACGACTTGAAGGACAAAATCGGAATTTTACCGATTAGGACAACACATGGGTATAAAAGGTTGACAACTAAAGCCACGAAAATTCAAAACTTTTCACCTTCTACCCAGCAGCTTCCAGCATTCAGAAACCTATCAATGGAGGACTGCAACAACATGTACAATCGATCTAACCGTGCAGCTAGACGTGCACCATCGATCGCCACCACCACATCACCATCGATCGACACCTTCAACAAAGCTCAACCGAGATCTCATGAACCTTACGATATCAGGAACGTTTCACTAACACCTGATGAATTTGGAATTTTCAGGGACACAGATGGCTATGCAAGAGCTATGGATGGAAGAGTTCTGCACATAACCAGAGAAGACATAGCAGACATCCTCCAAGTTGCTAATGGACCAGAAAACTTGTTCACACAGCAACGTAGCCATCCAGACATCCTAAATCACGTCCAGGACAACCACAACACCAACACAAGGGAGGATACAGTTCCTCAACACTTCGGTAAACCTAGACATTCACCATCGATCGACATCGTTTCAACACCATCGATCGACGGTGGATATCCCAGATCGATCGACATACCAAGAGTCAGATCGCCCGACAGACGATTGGAGTTTGGACGACGTGCCTTCAATACTGATGGATCCAGGAGATTCAAGTGGGAAGCTAAGGATGAATATGGTGTCTACAGAGATGAGTTTGGCTATGCTAGAGGAGTTGATGGTGAGATCATCGATGTTACCAAGGAGCAAGTAAAGAGAATTCTGGATAGAGCATCTCTTTTTCACAGAGGTTGCTTACGCCTTCCAATACACACACGCCCTTACCATGCATACACACCACCACCAGTACCCTACAGTGGAGAGGAGATAGATTATATGGTGACTGATGTATGGAGAGCTCAGGCACACCTTGAGGTAAAAGACACTATCCAGCCTTTGGATGTCAGTTACAAGGACTTCAAGAATGATATGGCTGAGATAAGAGTGGAGCTTGGAAACATATTGACCATGCTTGAGAAAGAGGCTATGCCACCAGTATCGACCGACAAAGTACGAGTACCATCGGTCGACATCGGCAAGACTACATCCATGGACCAACCAGAATGTTCATCACCTAAGAAAGATGAATGGGGGGGGGTTGCTTACATCAATACACGGATTGGAGACGTCTACAGCCCTCTCAACAACAATGTCGAATGGTTAAGCAAGAGGATCGATCTTCTACTGAAAGAGTTGGACACAATTCGCCACAATGACCAAGCTCAGAATGCTACTTTTCCATCGATCGACGCACTGAACTCATCATCGATCGACACGAGGTTCGCAGAACTAGAAGATAGGATGAAATCGTACGTAAGGAAGCATGAACTTTTCAGTTCACCTATCCTGCGATTCCAGGCCACAATGTCACGACAGCTGAATGAGCTACAAAGAGACATGAGCATAGTTCAAGATCATCTTGGCCTTCGTGACAACACGGCAACATCGATCGACAGGTCTAGACCAACATCGATCGACATCGAGCCACCACCAGCGAGAAGAGAATACACTACAGCAGCGGTTGATGAACTTCGACATGAGCTGTACGAGGCTATGGATGCTATGGAGAGGAGACTCCACGGGACCTGTGATACCATTGATTATACTGTTAACGAACGAGTTAACAGCCTATGCAGAACTACTCGCCATATGAAGGGCAATATACGTACTTCGCAGTACCAAGGACAATGCTCTCAGTCGATCGACACAGTAGAATCCGAGTCGACCGACAGACCCCTCAGCGAAATGACCGACGCGCATCTCGTCGCATCGATCGACACCGAGTCTTTGGCAGACCGAGATCAGTTTAGTCTTGACAGGATCGATGCATTACAGAGTGAGCTGAAATTATTGTCCGTACATACCTACTAGACCATCGACAGGAAGGTTGACAACATCGAATACATCGAGAATTATGTGGGGAACCTCAAGATACAGTCCTCCAGATAGATAAGAAACAACTACGAGCGGATGATGCCACAAGAAGCTTCGTCGCCACATGGTTCAATAGTAGGAGACATAAGATTGATGATTGATGTCCGACAATCAGCAGTTTCTGCACCCCACGAGTCACTCACCTACCAAAGTCAAGCTAAATGACTATAACAAAGCGCTGAGTGGGAGGCAACCCACTATTAGGTTTTCTTTTTCTTTATTTTATTTTATTTTTCATTTTGGCTTTTATTTTGCAGTTTTATTAGATCCAAGTAGAATGATAATTCCATCGACCAACATTCACCATTCATATCGCTCGACACCACACGACCATTACTAACGATCGACGTATACCACTACGAATCGATCGACAGCTTGTCGATCAGGTTTATTCATTCTAACTTGTTATATTCATTAATTATGCTTTATTTTATTTACCTCACCACCGGCTGTGTTACACTGGGACAGTGTAATTTAAGTATGGGTGGGGGGGGGAGTTCACTAATATGTGTTTTTATTTTGGTTTTTATTTAAATTGTTTTTCAAAATTATTTTTCGCATAAGTATTATAGGAACATTGATATGGATTTATATTTTACTGGAAGGTAAAAAGTCTGTGTGTTTCTGGTTCCCTTCCTTCTCTCTCTTCGGCATCTCGAGATCTAAGTTTATGTTATAAAAGATTGAAATGATTTCTTGAGAGGCAGAGGGGTAGGAGTGATTCCTGCGACCCCAGTATTCTAAATCTCAAGGATGATCACACATTGTGGAAACGAGTGATAGGTTGAGTACCGAACCCCATTATTCGCTACACTTTGCCAAAAATGTATGAGTTACAATGCAAATGTCAATGAGATGGACTAGATGACCTATGTGGCATCGAAATCTGTTGAAATTGAAACTAATAAGAGATTCAGAGAAGAGAGAAGCGGGGAGAAAGGGATCAGAGAAGACTACCTGTGTGTTCATATACTTGTTTGAGTTGAATCCATGTGTTCTTTGATCGATACTCCCAAGGTAAAGCCTGCACTTTTATTTTATGTTAAGAAATGAGGTTAGTAGAGGGGAATGTCAGATGAGAATTGCTAAGTTGTTGACTAGATGAGTTTGGTTGCTAAGCTAGGATAAGGCATAATGAACTTCTGTGATTAGGATGTTTATACATGAATTGCAAACCCGTAGAGTGATGACTTCAATATGTTGAATCCTTGAGTTCCTGCTATTTCCAAACCTTTTCCAAAGACTACTGTTTTTGCTTGAGGACAAGCAAAGGAGTAAGTCTAGGAAAGTTGATATACCATGAATTTTACCCGTTTTTAACCATGGTATCCTAGTATTTTATTATATATTTAATCTGTTTTCTAGCCTGTTAGGTATGTTTTCAGGTTCAGGAGCATTTTGTGAGAAAGTGATGTTTCTTGGAGCATTTTGGAGTGCAAGAGATGATACACCCGAGTTGACCATTCAAGACTAAGTCGGAAGTCAACATTGCGATTATAATCGATCGATACTCATCTTGAGTTGTCGATCGATGTAGCTTAGAAGATCCGCGTACTAGAAGATTATAATCGATCGATACACATTCAGTGTTGTCGATCGATATCGAGGACGAAATGGTTTAGCCGACTACTTCACCAAGACTTCACCAAATTACAAGATTGCCCCTGACGAGTTTTTAACCTAATGGAAATGCTTAAATACTCCTGCTAAGTGTTTTTGACGGCAGAACTGGAGAGACTTTGAACCTTGAAGCTTTTAACAACCCTCAAAGCAGAGAGTGTGGGAGAGAGACTAGAGTTTTATTTGTGCTTGAGAGATTGGAGAGATTTCTCATCTCCTTTTGTATTTCTACTTTATTCTATCTATGCAATACTTTCATCTATCTATTGTTATGAATTGCTTAGCTATGTCTGAGTAGTCTACTTGTTAGATCTAGGGTTTGAATAGGTTTTTGGGATTAGCCCCAAACTATAATTGCTAAGTTGTGATACTCATCAAATGGATTGCACCTTATGCTTGTTTTAGATTAGCTAACTAGAACATAAATCACTAGGATCTTAGATTATCTTGAATTATCCATTTGAGCGATGCCTGTCTCCCGTTGAGAAGAACGACAATTCCTCCTTGAGACCTTGTGGTCATATTCGGCTCGCGCCTAGGCAGATCTAGAAGTCGTCGATCGATATCCCGACAGGTGAATCGATCGGCTCTGCGAAAGGTGTATCGCTCGATATCTCAAAAGGATATCGATCGACTCTTTTTCTGTGTCATCATGCGAAAGGTGTGGCCAGAGATCTAGATATTTTAACCAGTGATACATCACATATGTTAAGCGGCTGAGATCTATAATATCATGCAAGCAACTTGTTAAAGCATTTATAGAGATTATAATCTCCATTCTTGAATAGAAACCCTATGTCTAGCACTCTTTATCACATTTAAACAACCCATCATATTGTTAGTTAGAGCAACTACCTTGCTCATTTTAGGAATTGTTATTTTCATTTCTATTATATAAACCAACCTTGCCTAGGATTGATTAGTAGATTTTATTTAATTGGTTCCCTAGCTCCTCGTGATTCGATCCCTAAGTACTACAGCTGTACCTCTTATTTGAGAGAGTAAGCTCTACTGGGTAATTTGAGCACTATCACTTATCATGGACTTCTATTTACATGGAGCAACAAAAGAGGATCTGGTCTCATCTCAAAAATTTGGACAGGGTTTTAGTAAATGAACTTTGGAGTCAAGTCTATCTTTCTTCTTACTCGGTGTTTGGAGTAGGAAGATGTTCTGATCACATGAGAAGCCGAATTCAAATATCAACTCACAAAGATAGGCTAAACGAAAGCCTTTCAAATTTGTTAACGCAGTAACTTCTCTTGATGACTTGCCAATGGTGCATGATTATTGGACACATACAGAACCAATCTCCCTCTCTGCATCATCATTATTCAGTTTTTCTAAGAAGCTCAAAGGTCTAAAACCTTTAGTTAGGAATCTGGCTAAAGAAATAATGGCTAACCCCGTGAAGAACTCAAAGAAGCTCATGCTGATCTCTGCCTCAAACAAGAAAAAAAATCTGCTCCATCCATCATCTGAGAAATTGAAAGGGAAAATACAAATTTTATAAGATGGGAATTAGTTGCTGGGTTGGAAGAAAATTTCGTAAAGCCGAGATCAAATTTCACTGGTTAACGATTGGGTATCAGAACAACAAAACTTATCATCAAGTTATTGCTACAAGAGAAGCAATGAATAGTATCACATAAGTCCTATGTTGAGATGGTACTTTAACTAGAGAAGAAGATGAAATAAAAGCACAAGCATCAGAGTTTCTGCAGGAATTCCTTCAACACCAACCAAAAGACTTTGAAGGCATGACAATGGACTTTCTCCAGGAGCTGCTTTCCTTCCCTTGCTCAGACTCTAATTCACTGGTGCTATTACTGACTGTTACTAAGGAAGAAAGAAAGGATGTTCTATTTGCCATGCCAACTAATAAATCTCCTGGACCAGGTGGTCTCAACGCAGAATTTTATAAATCTACATGGGGAATCATTGGATCAGAGTTTGTGACTGCAATTCAAGCTTTTTTGATAAAGGGTTTCTTCCTAAGGGGATAAACTCCACAATCTTGGCATTGATACCGAAAAACAGATGCGATGGCGAAGAAGGACTACAGACCTACATCATGCTGCAACGTCAGTTATAAGGTGATATCCAAACTCTTAGCCAACATGCTAAGAAGATCTTTCCGCAGTTTATTTCGGCAAATCAGTCAGCTTTTGTAAGTGAAAGGCTTTTTATCGAAGATCTTCTTCTGGCTTCTGAACTTATGAAAGATTATCACTAAGAAACTTTCTCATCTCCATGTGCCATCAAGATAGACATATTAAAGGCAGGTAGTCAAATATCCTATCTACAACTGCTTGCAGCAGTAAGATGCATCCCCATCAAGAGAGTATGAGAACAACTTGCAAAACATATAGTCTTCAAAGACACCATTCAGATTGACGCTCGTCATTAGTTCCTCAAATCACTCTTAATGGTCCAGGGGATGCTCATTAGGAAGACAATGAAAAGGGTGCTGCCCCACAAGAGTGTAGTACACGAGTTTAAGCTCAAAGTCATTTCTATGGAATGATGAAGTTTGAATTGCATACCTGTTAGCATAGAGCTGATCAGGTATGTTTTAATCTCCAAGTGTTCTCTGTTGAACAGCTCCACAATTTACCAACATTCTTAGCAACAACAATCACACCATGGATTTTGACCCCTTCTTCATCATTTTTTTTCTCCAGATCTGTTGCGTGCATGACCATCTTGGTCTCGTAAGACTCCATGTTCATCAGCCACTAACACAAGCCGGTTAACCATTACTGGAGTTTCACATACGGTGTCCATCGCCACTGTATAGTGTAGCTCGACGCTCCTATCCGTGAGGTGTCGATAGATACTTCAAGGGTGTCGCTCAACACTGATCTTGTGGCCTTACAGTTTATGCGTTCCAACTTAAGTATCTCATGGTTTGAATGATTCAAAAGCTCTATTCCCTTGTTGCTTTTGGTATGGCAATGCATGTACCTGAAACACATAAGAAAAGAAAATAAGAAACAAAAAAAAATAGTCTAAACCCTGCACCTAGTCTAATGGTGAATGAAGAGTCCTCGCAAAAGGCACCAACCTTTGATATACTCAAATTTTTTCCTTGCGATACAACACTTATGGATCAAATCAACAGAGACTCTGATCACTTAATAGACTCATAGTTATTAGATTCAGCTAGATCAATAATTAAAAACCAGTTAAAAGCAAGAAAGTAGAACGATTGTAAAACAGATGGAAGAAAGTGCTTGATTCAGAGAAATTAATTATGTAATTCATAATTGCAGCCAAACAGATACCAAGGGTTTATGAAGAACACTTCTGGAACTCAAATCATAATAATCCAATTAATCAAATTTAGTTGAAATCCTAGAATCCAGATTTCTTTGCGAATAAGACAAAAAATAAGTTCAAGTTTAATAAGTTCACTAAATCCCCCAAAATATTTATTTACTTCATCAATATTAATTCACGGAATCTATAATGCTTTAACATCTACCAATTATCCTATGATCGAGATTTCAGATTGTTAATCCAAATCTAGCATTAAGAACAATAAAGGTGAAGAGTTATATAGATAACCCTAGCAACTCTATCAATTAACAATTTATCTTTAACTCTAAAGCTAACAGGTGGGTTACTCATCTGTGATCAAAGAAAACATAATCAAAGTCAGTATAAATTGCATAGATAAAAGTAAGACATACTAGATTTCGAGATTAATCTCCGAAGGAGTACTGACTTGTCTCTTCAAATCCCTCTAAATATAAATCAAATGTAGCCTAAATAATGACTTAAGATAAGTATATATAAGTATAAATCATGTTCAATGGATCCTTTGCAAGTACTAGAAACTGTTGTACCTTTTTGCAATTCTTTAAGACTTGATAAATTAGTTGGTTCTTTTGTAAGTAACGGGTGTCGAACGACACCCACCATGGGGTTGATCGACACCATACATAAATTCCAATCCACTTCAACTTTTCCGCATCAGTTCTCCTTATAATCCAAGCTCTCCAAAATCTCAAAAATGCTCCAAAATGTATATTAACTTGTAAAAATTATAAAAATAACTCAAAATATAATGTAAAGAGTCTAAAATAGGACTTATAACATGGTAAAAATCTATAAACCTATGATATATCAACACCTACACTTGGTAGGTTGCTAAATGGTAATCGTCTTTTTTGGTGAATGATTGCGATAATGAATTTGAGGTGAGAACGATTGAGATGATGATATGTGTAGTGAGAATGTTAAGGATTAGAGTTGTGTGATGTTGTGACACCGAGGACATGTGTGGTTAAGAAGTCTGCAATCTGATTTTGCGCTCGTGGGATATGAGTAATCTTGAAATCCGGGAAGTATATCTTAAGAGTCTCTATCCTCTCCAATTCTATTGCAAAGCTTGGCCAGGCTTGAGGCTCCTTGATCATCACAATCAAATCCTTGCAGTCCGTTCCAAAGCTTTGGCAAGTCGAATGCTGAAGCATATTCTCCATCGCCCACCTTAGTGCTTCCACCTCTGAATGCAAAGCAGATTCTCTTTGAATATGATCTCGTGTCCCCATAAGTTGTACCTTTCCCACGCTATCAAGCCAGACCCATCTGTACCCACTGAACTGGGCAGTAGATGTCCATGATCCATCTATCATGCAGATGAGTATGCTGCTTTGATGGAGGCGCGACTGGCGAATTTTCCGAGTCGGGAAAAGCTCGAAGGCCAGCTTCTCATGATTCAACAGTTGCGATCCAAACTAAGTGCATCACAGGCGAACAAGCAACAGTGAGCGAAGGAGGTTGAAGACCTGAAGGTGGTGTTGGCGGCTAGCGAGGCGGAGAAAGTCGCAATTATGAGAGACCTCGACTCACTGAAGGAGAAGTTCAAACGAGAAGCTCAGGATCGGGAGAAAGCAGCTCGAAAGGAGCAACAAACTTCATGTCGGTCAATTGTCAAGGTGTACGACGCGGCCCTGGATAAGGTGAGAGAGACTCTTCGGAAGAGGAAGGAGGAGAGTGTGGCGGAGATCCGGCTGCAGGCGGTTTCGAGCTCGAGGTGGAAGTGGTGCGCCTTAAAGGTGTGGAGACGTCGATGGAGATTGATTACGTCCTGGCTGTACTCGGACGATTCTCTTAGGTGTCTCGATCTTCCTCATGTTTCCGAGAACTCAATCAATCAAGGTCGTTCTGAAGATTGAATGACATCGATCTGATCGATGTCTTTTGTTCAAGACTTTGCTGTTCGTTATTGTTGTTTGCTTCTTTTTTTTTATGTTTGTGTTTGTTGTTGTTGAAAAACATTTAATATGTTTTCAACGGATTAACGGATGATACCTTTAATCATGGGTTTTTCTTTTGTTTGAGCATGCATTTTGTATCTTTCTAGATATTAGTGAAGCGGAAACTGATCAGGAATCTGCTTTGTTAGCGTTCTTGTAATGTAACGATGTTGTGTTTGATTTGATTGTTTGGTTGTTTGGGCTGCACTGATGTTGAGCTGCCTACGTACCCTATTTTGCATGATCAAGCCGATTCGTAGTTCCGAAAGTCGTTTTATTTATATCGTTGGTGGCCCCCAGTTCGATGTTTGATCGGAGATGGGACATCGAAGTTAACTGTAGCATTTCTATAGATTGTAAGCGTTCCACGGTCTCAATTCAGGGCATCCCATTTTGCATTTTTCCTGCTCGTAAACGCCGTCGCGTACTTCTTTCGTTATTTTGTAAAGACCTTCCCATCTCGTTCCTAGTTTTCCAGCGCCTTTTTCTTTTGTTCCGTCGAACACATTTCGTAAGACTAGGTCGCCGATTGAGAAGCTGCAGTTTCTTACGTTCGAATCATAGTAGCGGGCTGCTGCTTGCTGGTAGTTTTGTATGCGTACTGCTGCTTTTCTCGTCGTTCTTCGATCATGTCTAGGTGGTAGATTAACAATTCTTTGTCTAGTTCGACGTTATCGGGGCATATCCTATGTCGCTGAGATGGGACTTCGATCTCATCTGGTATTACTGCCTCGATTCCATATGAGAGGAAGACATGGTTTCTTGGGTTGCCGTATGGGGCGTTGTTCGGCATCCCCAAAGCACGCCGTTCAGTTCTGTTGGGGTCAAAAACGGTTATCTCGAAATCAACGGCTAAGTCTATTTGTCATACGAAAGTATAAGGAAGAAACGGGAAGTGATCTAAGTTTGGATAGGCCGAACGACAAGGAATCCGCCTTGAAACTTCAAAGAGCCCGTTCTCTCAAACCGTGAGGACCCAGAGAACGATCAAGATATCAAATCGAAGCCCTCGTCGAGACGCACGTGCTGGTCCTGGCCGCCGGCGTCTAGCCCCCGTGCTGGTCCTGGCCGCCGGGCGGCTAAGCCCCCGTGCTGGTTCGGCCGCCGGGAAACTTCAAAGAACCCGTTCTCTCAAACCGTGAGGACCCAGAGAACGATCGAGATATCAAATCGAAGCCCTCGTCGAGACGCACGTGCTGGTCCTAGCGCCGGCGGCTAGCGCCCGTGCTGGTCCTGACCGCCGGGCGGCTAGCGCCAGTGCTGGTCTTGGCCGCCGGAAAACTTCGAAGAGCCCGTTCTCTCAAACCGTGAGGACTCAGAAAACGATCAAGATATCGAATCGAAGCCCTCGTCGAGACGCACGTGCTGGTCCTGTCCGCCGGGCGGCTAGCCGCCGTGCTGGCCGTGGGCCGCCGGCGGCTAGCACCCGTGCTGGCCGTGGCCGCCGGGCGGCTAGCCCCGTGCTGGCCGTGGCCGCCGGCGGCTAGCGCCCGTGCTGGCCGTGGCCGCCGGGCTGCTAGCCCCGTGCTGGCCGTGGCCGCCGGGCGGCTAGCCCCGTGCTGGCCGTGGCCGCCGGCGGCTAGCGCCCGTGCTGGCCGTGGCCGCCGGGCGGCTAGCCCCGTGCTGGCCGTGGCCGCCGGCGGCTAGCGCCCGTGCTGGCCGTGGCCGCCGGGCGGCTAGCCCCGTGCTGGCTCGGGTCTTCGGACAACAATCTTCGGTACACGAATCCCAGTCCCCGGCAATCAGAAGTCTGTACTTCGAGTCTTTCCGAAGTCCTCGCAGGACGAATCATCGAGATTCCGCGTACGAAACTCCGGTTCTTACTCCAATCTAAGACCATCGGAAACATTTCGGAAACTCGTAAGATATCGACGGGAAGGAAGATCTTAAGATTCTTCGTACGAAACAGCAATGGTCATCTTAAGACACCACTCGTCTCAACTCTACGAACGAACGAAGAACTTCCAAAGAAATCGTAGAAAACAACAGAAGTCCTAGAACGGCCCGAAAGGGACCAAACGCGATCGGACAGTCTGCCTACGATTATCAGAGATAGATACGACGATTTACGTTTATCTTTACGTAACAAGATGAATGCTAAATCGACGGAAGGATAAATGTCAAGTTTTCCCGAAGATAAATGTCAAGTTTCCCGATAAACGTGGAGGCCGACGAAAATGGAAAGAAGCCCGCCTTGCGGCCCAGAAGGAGAATAGACCGTCATAAGAAGGAGTATATAAAGGAGCTTTGGGAGAGGAAGAAGAAGAGAGCAAAAAATCATGAAGAGAGAGAGCAAAAATCCTAGAGGGAAAGCAGATCCGAGATTTTAGACTGAGGGAACTTAGAACTTAGGTGGTTAGACTAGCAAGGCATGACCTAGGACGTCTGGCCGCCTCTCGTTCTGCCTTCATCTTGTCCGCAGACTTCTGTTCCTTCGGAAGAATCTAACAATTCTTTTACTCAGAGTTCTGCACATAGAAACCCTAGGCGTTATTCTTGACACGCCCGTTTCTATGACAAACGCTCGTACTAGACGAACTCCGCCAGGCAGTTCGATCTCTTGTTCAAATCTTTCCAACTGAACTACGTCCGACTTGATCCTCGAAAGGGGTACGTAGGCAGCCTTTCTCAAGGTCCAGTCCCAACTCTTAACAAAACCCTTGTTGTACTTAGAGTTCCGCACATAGAAACCCTAGGCATTATTCTCGACATGCCCATTTCTATGACTAACGCTCGTACTAGACGAACTCCGCCAGGCAGTTCGATCTCTTGTTCAAACAACTCCAACTGAACTACGTCCGACTTGATCCTCGAAAGGGGTACGTAGGCAGCCTTCCTTAAGGTCCAGTCTCAAATCTTAATAAAACCTTTCCGCATTTATTTGATCACTTGTCGTTGGTTGTCGCAGAGAATCCGGACCTTCAGGAAAGTTAGGTTTACTTAGCTTTCCTCCGTTTTACTTAATCAAAATCGACAGTGCGAATTTCGGTTCCCACAGTTTGGCGCTAGAAGGAGGGGGGGTCGGATTCTCTTACTCAAAAACCTACGATTGATAACAACAGCATGGCCACATCACCTGTCCGCAACATCGTGTCATTCGGGGATAGAGCAACGGCTGGTCAAGCCAAACCTCACGACGAACTCCTCGTTATCAGACTAACGATCCAGGACATCGACGTAGCGAGAATATTGGTCGACACCGGATGCTCGACAAATATTATAAAAACACCCTCGAGAGGATGGGAATCGACCTAAACGCTATCACGGACAATCCCAATCCGATAATCGGACTCTCAGGAAACATCACAATGACCCTCGGCTCGGTCGATCTCTCGGTCAGAGCCGGGAGCGTCACGAAGACGGTGGAATTTTTGGTAGTCGACGGTCCAGCAGCATATAACGCGATCGTCGGGACTCCGTGGTTAAATTCCATGCGAGCGATCCCCTCGACTTTCCATCTGTGCCTCAAATTTCCAACCCTCTCGGAGTGGAAACAATACAAGGAGATCGTAAAGCGCCGCAAGTCTGCTTGGCCACTGGGTTAAAACGGAAAAACTCCGAGCCCGAAATTAAACCAAAAAAGCAAGCAACCCACGACCAGCATCGCAGGACCTCCAGAAATCTTCTGGCAATCGCAAAGAGCTGAGGTCCTAGAAGGGAAACGTGAGCCCACTTGCGAACCGGTAATTTCGGTCTGCCTCGACGAGACTAACCCAGAGCGGTGCGTGGAGATTGGAGCCAATCTCCGCGATCCGTTGAAAGCAGAACTCATCGCGTGTCTCAAGAAGAACCTTAACACGTTCGCTTGGACTGCGGAAGATATGCCGGGAATCGACATCAACATAACGAACACGAACACTCGTAAACCGAAGGAACCGAGCAGCCGACCCGGCCTTGGCCGTAGACGCCGGGCGGCTAGCGCCCGTGCTGGCCGTGGGCCGGCGGGGCTAGCCCCGTGCTGGCCGTGGCCGCCGGCGGCTAGCCCCGTGCTGGCCTGGCCGCGGCGGCTAGCGCCCGTGCTGGCCATGGCCCGGGCGGCTAGCCCCGTGCTGGCCGTGGCCGCCGGGCGGCTAGCCCCGTGCTGGCCGTAGCCACCGGCGGCTAGCGTCCGTGCTGGCCGTGGCCGCCGGGCAGCTAGCCCCGTGCTGGCTCGGGGTCTTCGGACAACAATCTCTGGTACACAAGTCCCAGGCCCCGGCCGTCAGAAATCTGTACTTCGAGTCTTTCCCAAAGTCCTCGCAGGACGAATCATTGAGATTCCGCGTACGAAACTCCGGTTCTTACTCCAAGCTAAGACCGTCGGAAACACTTCGGAAACTCGTAAGATATCAACGGGAAGGAAGATCTTAAATTCTTCGTACAAAACAGCGATGGTTATCTTAAGACACCACTCATCTCAACTCTACGAACGAATGAAGAACTTCCGAAGAAATCGTAGAAAACAACGGAAGTCCTAGAGACGGCCCGAAAGGGACCAAACGTGATCGGACAGTCCGTTTACGATTATCTAAGATAGATACGACGATTTACATTTATCTTTACGTAACAAGATAAATGCTAAGTTTCCCGAAGATTAATGTCAAGTTTCCCGATAAGTATGGAGGCCGACGAAAATCAGCGTTTCTAATGCTAAATTCGATAACATTTTACGGAACACCTTTCGTAAAATAAATTCTCGAAAATATTTCACGAGACAGCTTTTGCATGATTAAACTCGACAACATTTTACAAAACAGTTTCCGTAAAATTAACTCGACAACATTTTGTAAAAAACTCTCGTTTGATAAAAGCTCAACAATATTTTACGAAACATCATTCGTAAAGTAAAATAAGATCGTAAGCTTCTTGACCTGACCAGTTCGCTCATAGCTTGACGAAACAAGAAGCCCCACTCGAGTGACATCTTGCCATTCATTTTCACTTGTCTACCCAGCTTAGCCTTCTTCGAGTTTCGCCTACTTCTCCTCCCTTTGCTTCAACGATTCTGCAACGATTCTGCACTGTTCCTCATGTTTCATCAAAAATCGATTTCTCGATTCAGTATCGGACTTTCGAAGACCTTTGACGATGAAACGGTAGAAGACAAAGAGGAACGGACATGAGGCAATCTCGAGTAATCAATGAGACTAAGGTACATCCGACTTAGAAAATTTTATCAAAGTTTTTAATTTTTTTCGTAGGAAAGGAATGGGAACGTCTTGTAAACTGCCGTAAAATTTAGGGAACTTAGAACCTAGGTGGATAGTCTAGCAAGATAAGTCTTAGGCATTTTCTTCCAGTTTCGTTCTATTGTTCCTTGACTGTTTAGGCAGAACGCGCAAACCGATCTAATCTCTCGAAAAGCCGAGAAACGATCGCCGCGCATCCTTGGCATACTCTTTCCGCTTCCGTGAGACTAATGGCACGACGGAGAGCTACAAAATTAACGAAAACCTTCGGTAAAACTTCATGAGTAACCCGAAGCAACTTTCGCCAAAAAACGAAACCTAAAGTGGAAAATCGTTTCGAAAAGCCATCGCCCATAACTTGGAAAACTCCTCTATGATTGGCATGTCTATCTCGACGAACTCTATTCGGCCCTCGGCCAACTACGTCTTTCATCCAAAGCCCGAACTGCACTCGACATCGCCATTAGGACAATCGTCAACTAACACGATCTTAACGGTAACACAAAGGGTCATGGACTGGTCTTTTACCAACGACTTCCTTGGCTAAACGGCTGAAGTCAGCCTCCATGCCGATCCACAATACTTAGCGACCACCGCTCCAACCGTGTAACGGCTAAAAAGACAACACGATTTGTCGTAAAACGTCAAACGGATATTATGCAAGCAGCTTTGTCGTATAACCCAAAATCGAATCATCTACGATAACGAAACTAGATCCTAACAACCAAATGGTTAAACGGAAAATCTTAACTTATCATCAAATCGATTAAGTTCTATACGCCCCATAAAACGCGGCACGAAAAGAAATGCTCGTAGCAAAGCTCCTAGAGCTATACGAGTCATTTTTACAAAAACAAATCTCAGAAGGCCAACACTTCACGAAACATAGTGAAGTTAGACGCTTCCCCCTGGTAAAATTTACGCGACCCTTCGGTCCTAAATCCTCAACACAATTCGCCAACTACTAAACGGCTGCGACAACGGATCCAGTATCCATAAAACGATTATCACATCCAGACACATGTCTCTCATCGCTTACACCTAAAATCGCTCGCTAAAAGTAGCATACGGACCAAGCGACAAATCACAATCCGAAGTGACTACTCGGATTCTATCCTTAACACTTGACGAAAGTATAAATCAAATCATAAGCGAAAGCCCATAATCCTCTTATGGCATGAGAAAAATAAAATCACAGCACTGCGAGACGTCGCTTCGTGCTCGGATAAACATTTTTCGATAACAAATTCATACGCCTTCAAAACGGCATCATTTCGTTGTTGCTGATCACAACAAACGAACTCTTAACGTCCTAAACAGACAAGCCACCTAAGGGTAGGCTCTTTTACATCCGACAAGGATCCCATAGCGCGCTATACAAAAAATCCAAATTTGGTTCAGCACTTCGTAAAGGAAGTAGCTCGATTCGTGCCCAGACAAATCATATAAGCCGATACCACTTCGCGGATTTTAAAACGGTACGAATCAGGTTTAAAATCACAAACAGGCAAAACGAAAGCCGATTTGTCATCGCACAGCCTCAGTCTGAGAGTAAACCTAGGTCTTGCCCTAAACCCAGCCTTGCTGGTATCTTAACATCTCTCATAGGCAAAAGCGTCAACGACGCGAGATCCCAAAACTTGTCTCTTCACTCAAGTCTTTTTCACGATTTTCGCGTAAATCGTAAACCGCGAGGAAAATCTCGCTTTGTACAAACTACGGATACGGTGATCGTCAGGGAGGCAGGAATGAGACGACAACTCACACCCTGCCCCTCTAACTCGACAAACAGAAGTTCTAAACGCAAATATTTTATCAATGCATACCGCGAGTTCAATTACAACGCCCTAAAAGGGCAGGGACTCAAAGCCACCAACGGCCAGTCCCGAAATCATACATAATGGCCAACCAACGGCCGAAATGTAATCAAAATAAAAATCTCTAAAAGGGAATTGAAAACCTAGACCGCTCCCCGGAGCATCACCTTCATCCTCAAAACTCACCCAAGTAGGAACGGTCTCACCGTCGCCTTCCATTGGTCGCACCACCACTGCATGTCTCATATGCGCCGCTTCGCGATCCTTGACTGCGTGGTCCTGGTCCTCCGAACCCTCCGAATGCAGGACAAGGGTGCACACGGATTTCAGACACAGCAAGAATCGAGTCGAAGTTGAG